>NC_133497.1:549788-636838 GCF_025370935.1 Choristoneura fumiferana | reverse complement strand
TTGGCATAAGGGCCCCATAACAATGACTTGTGCCGGGGCGCACCTCCCGGCAACTCTTCCCAGTCCTTCAGGAATGCCTCAAACTCAAACAGAGGCCGGTTGGGGGAGAAGTACACCGCTATTATGACAATTCTCTCCCATTTAACCGCTACGTAGCCTGGTCCGTTTTCTACCTGTGTAAGAGTTGGAAAGTCACCCATTACTGGTACGACGACCGCTACACCACCGTCACTTGCTCCGACCCAATTAGTTTTGGGGGGGACAAAATAGGGCTCAGCCACAACCGCTAGGGCCAATTCCCACTCCGCCATGACTTGCATCAGCAGGTCTTGTGCGCGGGCAGAGTGGTTGAGGTTGCCCTGTAGGATGTCTAGATACTGGTGTGCTGGCATCTAGACATCCATATTATTGCCCTCTTGTGTCCCTGGGAATTCAGCACTAAGATGCTATCTCGGCCTTTATGGATGGGGGTGCACATGATCGTCCCCCATTATATGCCCCGCTGGCCGCTTGGCATGGTGGCATGCACTGCAAAAGGGTGCCTCTTGACACTCAGCAGACTTGTGTCCAGGTTTCGAGCACCTGAAACATAAGTCGCCTCTGTCTACAGCAGACGGGCACAGCGCTCTGGTGTGGCCCGTCCCCAGGCACCTATAACATCTCATAGGCATGGGATCTAAGGCTTTGACATGTGCAGCCGACCATCCCACAAGTATTTTCCCTGCTGCTAACAGAGCATTGGCAGCAGTGATCGGACATCTTATAAGAGCTGATCCTGTGCCACTTGCCAAGAATCTTATTGGGCTCACCTTTACATTTTCTGTAGAGCATCCTCCTTTCAGTACGATTGCCGTCTTTATATCCTCCGGAGTTACCGACTCATCAAAGCCGGTTATCCGGAGGTCCGCTGTTTTAACAGGCCTTTGCACTGTGGCAACATCACCTATCACCTTGGTGATTCTTTCTGCCAGGTCGTCAGCAGCCCTAGCACTGCTTGCTCCCGGAACCTCTATCAGGCGTGCGCCTGTTGCCGACTTGCGGACTTTGACAGATTCAATCCCTATGTCCGCTAATTTCAGGGATGATGTCATTTTTTGCATGGCCGCTAAGTAGGTCATGTCAGTATCCGGTTTCATTGTAATCATGACTGCAGCGCTTTTTGGCACAGTTAGTTTTTTGATTACCGTCGGCTTTTTCTTTGCGTTGGTATTTTGTTCGGCTTGTAAAGACTTTTTTGCTTCTTTGGCCTTAGACTTCTTTTTCACCACCTCTGTCCAGGTGAACTGGGTAGTGGTTGCCGGCTGTGTCATTGAGGTAGACGGCTGTGCTTCGATGCTCTGCACAGCCCTCAACTGCACCTTTGGCTGTGCCTTTGGATGCTGTGCCTTGGCTTGAGCCTTGGCCTGAGCTTGTGGCTGGGCCTTCTGGTTCTTAGTCTGAGCCTTAGGTTGATTTGGTGTATTAGCAGTTTGGACAGGCTCAGGTTGGCTAGCTGATCGCTTACCAGCCTTGGTCTTCCTTCGCTCCACTTGAGAAGCTTCTTGCTGTGGCCTACTGACCCTATCCGCTGCTAACGGGGGCGCATAATTGGCTCCGGCGGTAACCTCTTTTCAACGGCTTCAAGCCTTGCATTTATCATGTTGCCAATGCTTATGAACAACTTCCTAGAATGATTTTCTAGTACCTCTTGTAAGCCCTCTGGGAGCCCTTTTGTTACCTGCTGTGAGGTGGAATTCCGTTCAGTGAAGGCCGTCCTTAGCGCTTTGGTTTCACTCGTCAGGAGGGCGAGCTGCTCACGCATGCGTTTGTTATCGGCTTTGAGCTTGCGGAGCTCGTCGCTCTCCCTCCTGTTTTCGAGGTATTCCATTGCCTCTATAATTTCACGGCACGCGGCATTGATGTTGCCGCGAACCACCCCATTTAAGTTGGAGGACTTAGCGGCTTCAGCCAAGACCGTGTGGGCGGCCTTTCGCGCGCATTCCACTACGTCTGTCTCTTCATGTGTAAGAGTGCCTTCTTCAGTTGTGGGACGAGGAAGAGGCGGATTAGTGGCTTCAATCCTTTCCTTCTATATTGACGGCGCGGGTCATCGCAGCTATCGTCAGAGAGATCTGAAATAGTGACCAGCTCTTCTTCCCTGAGGGGGCTCCGATCTTTTGTTTTGTCATTACTACGCCCTCCCTGCGAGCGGGAGCGAGTGACCGGGCGAAGCGCTGGGAATTCCAGTACGTAAGCCTTATTCTTCTCTCCTGGGGATCTGAAGTCGTCGTCCTCTTTCGCAAGTTTGGCTCTTGCAGCAGCCATTCCCGCATATGCGCCAACGCTACTTGTTGCACGCCCTCTCATTGCAGCCGTTGTTTTAGAAGCAGGTGCTTCTTTTCCAATATCGTCCGCCCCGTCTACAGCCCTCTTTTTTGGTCCTGAAACCATTTCCATGCATTCTGCACGGATGTTAGTACCTGAGCTAGAATCGCCCATTTTACCACTCTAGGTGTTTTATAATTTGCCCCTTGACGGGGCAGAACCAATATCAACTGCAAGATTGACCTTTAGGGTCAAACCCACAACAAACCTACCCTTTTTTTTTTTTCTAAAAAACCTAACCTACCCTTTTTATTTTTGAGACCTAGGGTTATGTTAGGTTTCAGAGATAATCGAAGTTTCAGATTTGAAAAATTTGTATCTCCCAAACAAAAAAGGCAAGACCCGCAAAATTTACGTCGCAGATGAAGGCTTTGAAAATCTAAAAACCCTCAAAATTGCAGATTTTTAGCTCCAAAAATGGATTTATTGGGGCAAAAAATGTAGCAAAATTTTCAAATAGTTCGAACTTATTTGAAATTTCGACACTTAATAAATCCTAGCTCCGAAACTATTAGAGTTAGGATGTCAAAACTCAAGTCAAAAAGTTAGGGCTTGCTAATCCCCGTCTTATGACACTTTAAACAGAATTATTGACCAAGAATTGACAATTCTGTGGCCAAAAAACCTGAATTTTTCCCTAAGTTGAGTTAGGTTACCAATCACCGTTAAGTGAAAATTGTCGATTTTTTTTTAAAAAATCGTATCTCCGAAACGGTGACCGACAGACCAACAAAACTCAAGTCAACTATTGAGCGCATAAAACGCCCTATCCAACGACACTAATCTTAGATTTATTGGACAATCCCTCGAATTAATATTGAATAAAAACTAGATTGCTCGTAGATTTCCCATAGGCGCCGACCAAGAAAATTCTGTCAGGCGCTCCGGAATTTTCCACGAGCAATAACTTTTGAACCACTGAATGGAAAAATTTCAAACTTTGCAGCAATTTAGGGCTGCCCCAACACCACCCACCACCAAAATTTGGAGGGGGTAGGTCAACGGGTATAGCCGCTATTAGCGTGCAAACCTTAAAATTTAAAACCAAAAAACAAACTTATAAGTACCAAACCGCAAAAACAAAATCCTTAATAGAAAAGCCAAGTCACAAGATAGAAACGATCTGAATCCGGGAAACGAAAGCCAAGGTCAAAACGCTTCTAAGTGCCAAAAATCGCCAAAATCGCATGGAAACCGCCAAAAGTAAGGTGGAATTTTACCTTCCAAAAGTAAGGTGGAATTTTACCTTCCAAAAGTAAGGTGGAATTTTACCTTAGTAAGGTGGAATTTTACCTTAGTAAGGTGGAATTTTACCTAGTAAGGTGGAATTTTACCTTAGTAAGGTGGAATTTTACCTTAGTAAGGTGGAATTTTACCTTAGTAAGGTGGAATTTTACCTTAGTAAGGTGGAATTTTACCTTAGTAAGGTGGAATTTTACCTTAGTAAGGTGGAATTTTACCTTAGTAAGGTGGAATTTTACCTTAGTAAGGTGGAATTTTACCTTAGTAAGGTGGAATTTTACCTTAGTAAGGTGGAATTTTACCTTAACCTAACCTAACCTAACCTAACCTAACCTAACCTAACCTAACCTAACCTAACCTAACCTAACCTAACCAACCTAACCTACTAACCTAACTAACCTAACCTAACCTAACCTAACTAACCTAACCTAACTAACCTAAACCTAACCTACTAACCTAACCTAACCTAACCTACCTAACCTAACCTAACCTAACCTACCTAACTAACCTAACCTTAAACCTAACTAACTAACCTAACCTAACCAACCTAACCTAACCTACCTAACCTAACCTACCTAACCTAACCTAACCTCTATCTAGGATAATTGTTAAAATTAAACAGAAAGAAACAAAAGAATAAACAAAGACTCTGACCCTCATGTCAGAGGTGAAAAAAGGAAAGACACAAAAAAAAAAAAAAAAAAAAAAAAAAAAAAAAAAAAACCTAACCTAACTAACCTAACCTAACCTACTAACCTACTACCAGTACCTATCAGTACCAACAAAAAAAAAAAAAAAAAAAACAAAAAAAAAAAAAAAAAAATGTATCCGACAAAAGTGTTTACAAATGTTGACACCCTAAAAACTGTAATACATTATAGATATAAGATAGTTGTTAAAATTGTAAGAATGTAGAATTGTTGGAATTATAAATAAAGAACACCCGGACCTCCCCTCCTATTGTTGAAAGAGCAAGAAAATAGTAAAGCATGGTAACAGAGGACAGCTAGAGATACGATAGTATGTAAAGAGGAAGGAAAGGAATGTAAGATGAAATATAACAATAAGTTAAGTAAAAATTAGATAGATAGATAGCTAATAATGATAGTAAGAATGAGGAAGAAAGATAGAAAGAAAAGGAATGCAGCATGAAAGTGCGAGAAGGATAAGTGATAGAACTGGAGTGAAACGGTATTGTAAACATAGGCTCCGATCATGTTGGAGGTAGTCAGGTGATTTAAAAAAAAAAAAAAAAAAAAAAACCTTACCTAATCTAACCTAACCTAACCTAACTTACTATGTCTGGTGTACAATAAAGAGTCTTGTATTGTATTGTATTGTATTGTAAAGTGCATTCTACGGGGGGGGGGGGGGGCTTGTTGATATGGAGAATGGAAAATCATGAATTGTAGGTATTTTACCTTTGGTAACTTTTTCCGCTGCCCCTCCCTGCTCCCCCTGGCGACGCCCTTCAAAATGTAGGTATTTTCAGAAAAAAATGGCCTTAACCTCTTTATCTCGGTATCTACGGGGAGGGGGGCAAATAACACAAGTGGTACAAAATAATGCATTTATTCGATTTGGTTTAACATCAACACAACCACGGCTTTGTCCGACACGCTATGTACACACACAGACACAGACACACACACGCGCGGGCGCATCCTTAAGGCGACAAAACTACAACTACATACTTCTTAAAAAATACAGTTGCAAACAGGGTTCATGACAGATAGATGGCATGAGTATCACGAGCATGAGGTCCCTGTAACGTTTCAGTCTTGCGATTGTCTCATAAAACTGTATTAATATATTTAACATGTTATATGTTATTAATGTGCTTAGGAGATAGTCCATAAAGTAATGGGCTTGTAACTACGACAAAATGTACGCTCGATGAATTTTAATCACAAAAAACATGGAGAAACTTGTGGTTTTAAACAGTTGTCCAGGGGACGTAACCATGGCAACAACGTACAAGAAAAAGTTGATCGACCAATCAATATTCATCACAAACGTGACACAAATGTCAGGTGCAGGTACCACCTGATAAATATGTGGTCTACCACCCTAACGTTGATAATCGTTTGCATGTCATAAAACAATAATGCCAATAGACGTGTCTGTCAACTTGAAAGTACGACTTTAGCGACATATTCATTTGATAGGAAATTGTTTTAAAGTTGATAGACCACTTATTTGGCTGATGGTACCTCTAGAATTATACCAACGCCATCTAGCCTACCACAGAAGCCCCTCTATATCCCGTCCTGTGATATCGAGTAGGTAAGTACTAATACTCGTGGTTCACAAAGCATTCTGTTAACGCTAGTACGCAGAATGCAGAGTATAGTTGTGCGCCCCGGATCCCCCCGCGCCCGCAGTCACACACACAGGTACACTAACACCGACGCTCACTATGTACATCCAAATATCATCGCTTACGGCTATTTGAAACAAAACTGAATATTATGTCCGTTTGTAATAAATAAGTACTAATTCAGGTATCAACTTAAGCTAGGTCAGTTCGGGTCACACTGCCGCGAGCCGCGATGCCGGCGCGACGCGCGGCTCGCAGTGACGGCGGTACCGTGCAAATGAGCACGGAATTTTCTTCGTAACTGCCTTTTTTTCGACGTTAAATAACAACAAAAATGAAAAGACGTGTGTAGTTTCATTGTCGTCGACTCTATGTGTAGCACATAAGATGCTGCATCTATCGATTTGAATACGAAATGTATTAAAAATGTCCGGTACAGTTATGTTTTTACAGTCGAGGGCATAACTGCCGATACAGCCACAGCGTCAAATATACGACCTTGTGGTTGGTAGCATAAGGGTGTTTAGATATTTTGACATCTAAGGTTTTGGCATACATTTACGCCGTCGACTGTAGCTCCACGACGCGGCAGCAGTATGAACCTAAACAGTTAAACATGGTAAAAACTTTACACTTCCTGGTCATACATCATTTTTACTCAAGAATTAATTACATTAAAAAAAGAAAATTAACTAAAAAATAATATTCTTACATTCGATGTTCAGATTGGTCTAAGCTTAGGGTACAAACTAAATTAAAAATTCAACTAGTACATGAGGGTTGTGCGGTACTGACGCGACGTCGCGGGACCCTCGGGGCGCGGGAGCGGCCGGGAGGCGGCCGCACCGCCCACGACCGAATCAGTCTTAATAAACAATGATTTCGTTATTACTTCTACGAGTAATGTATTGCGAAGGTTACAACTCAGCAGATTTAACTTGGGTTATTGTTATAGAAACCCAAACCATCCGGTCGTCGTCACGCCAAAACAAATTTGAATATCTCTTTCTCTATTGTACTCGTACACCCCTAGTGTAGGTATTGTTATTATCAAAATGATGCGGCGCCGAGTACAAAGCCAGCATCCTTTTGAATACACAGACGGACAGGTTAAAATAATAATTAGCTTAGATTAATCGTTTTACACATATCAGTATCACAATGGTTGGACGCCAGTTGTTCCGGTCGCCGCCCGCCGCCGCGCGGAGGGCTGCCATGACGAATGGAAACATTAAAATAACCTGATAAAAATCTTGACATCACCCAAACAGTCCTAACATACGGCAGCCGCGCGCTCGACGCGACACGTGTCACACGCCACACGGGCCACGATTCCCAAAGCATATTAATCTAATAAATAATATTAGTGTTTTGTCTCATAAATTGTACGTAGCCCAGCGCTGGTCTCTTTTTCTGGGTTTTTTTCTCTGCATCCATGTTTCAGTTTGTATTTTCGTTGGATTTCAGTAACAAATTTGGAATTTAAATAAAAATACAAAAATACCCCAAAAACCAATCATAAATTGTATGACAAAATGAGACAAAACATTAGTATTAGACTAATGTGCTTCAAGAACCTGTGTCCTGGACAGGCTCGCGCAGGCCCGGCGCAGCCCGTGCGCCCGTGCTTGATTCACGACAGTTTTGTCACTTTACACTAATATTTATCCATACAATGTAAATAACCAACTTTAAATGAAGATGAAGCCTGCGTTTCCACTAAAGATGTGCGAGGATGTGTCCTTCATGAACTAATAGAAACGCTTCATGGAGCTGTCCCCGCTCCGCTCGTCTGTTTCCACCAGAGCGGTGCTGAGCGAGGACAGGTAAATGACGCGTTCCTATTGGTTCAAGAAGAACACACTCCTCGCACATCTCTGGCTGAAACGTAGTCTAAACCTCGCAAACACTGTTTCAGCGGAGGTACAGTCGAGTTCAAAAACTTGTGAGCAAACATTTGATCAAAAATAATGGCCTAGAAGCGTGTTCAGATATTTTTGATCACAAGTTTATGAACTCAACCATATAAGGTGTAGTCAATGAGTGTTTGTTGTCAAGTGAAATACCGCTAGATGGCGTTAGTATCGTGAAGTCCGTTCCACGTTAGTCTCCGCGACGGGCTCATTCAGCCGATCATAAACGTGACGCAAATGTCAAAGCTGCGACACTACCGCCAACTAGCCTGTCGACACTCTCATTATAACGTAACTTAAGATATAAATCACAATACTTCATATGTAATCACATATCACAATGTGATAATTTAAAACACTTCTGTGTTATTATAAAGGTCAATATTTCCCGGAAATTCATTGAAATATTTCATGTCTGCGTCTCAAACTATCATCACTGTCATCACAGCGGCCCCTCTGGCGGCCTGCAGCCAAACACCAATTAATATTATTAAATGATAACCTAAAGTAAAGTTAATCTTATCACGATAGAACCTAGTCTCCTGTCCGTACATCACAATGCCCACGCGTGGGCTAAATCATCCCGTTAGTGTGCCAGAGGTCATTGCCCCACGAGCAACAAGTTCAGTGACGTCGCGCCGCGTGAGGACTGACCTCGTAAAGGTGGCGCGCGGTCCATCGACGCACCAGTGCTGTTATTTTACTTGCAGTCTCAAACTGGGCTTAGACATCAGGCTCCTATCTCACCAACGTGGCGTATGTGGTGAAACAACTGCTATTTGATGATAACTATGTTGTGAAACAAAAACTATTTTTTCTAGTCGACATTTTGCTTTCATTGTAGCATGGTGCGGGTGACACTTGTGCAAGTTTCGTTTTACTCAAAAAAAGTTGCTGCGGTCTAAATATATGGAAGTATATTTCAGTTGTAGCCTGAACATGACTGACGTAAAATATTTGAACATAAAGAACTATGTTAAACAAAACAAATTTAAGCTATCAGATTTTTATAATCATTTAATTAAATTGTCTCAGGATGACTTCGTCTACAGTTCCATTTCGTCACCTTCTTAAATCGTCCACAGTGCCATGTCGTCAACCTACAATTCCTGCATCGTCACCTTCCCAACTCGTCCACTTTGTGATATCGTCCGTATCCCATTTTGTCTACATTCCTATTTCGATCACAGTGTCAACTCGTCCACTTTCTTTTATAGACCACAGTACTACAGATAGTTCAACTCAGTTGTGCGCGCGCGCGCGGCCCTATGTGTGCGTGCGCTTGTAAATATACAACTTTCACGTGACGCGGCAGTCGTCGTCCGAGCAAGACGTGTTCTTATGTTGGGTAAAGACACATAGGGCCGCGCGCACAACTGAGTTGAACTATCTGTACTTGGTCAGCAGTGCCAACTCGTCCACGTCTAGCAAACGTTGTCTCACAGATATGGTCAATTAAAGCGTTTAAATAGCAAAATATCCCGAAAACAATTTGCAAGAAAAGCCTCTTTTCAATAATAATGTATAGAGCATTTATATTAGTCTGGATAATGAACAATGCAATAATGTTGGCAGTTGGCACTGTGGTCTAAATTGGAATGTTGATGTCGTGTTAGCACTGTAGGCGAAATAAGACTGTTGACGAGTTGGTACTGTGGCCCACGTAAGAAAGCGGACAAGATAGGAAAGTGACGATGTAGGAATGTTGGCGAATCAGAACAGTAGACTACATGAGAATGAGGACGATTTAAGAAGGTGACAAAATGGGACTGTGGACGAACTCGTCCTGAGCCATTAAATTCAAAGCACAATTAAGTGAAGAAACGTAACACCAGAGACTCGTTCAGTGATGGGACCTAATGGATCTTGAGTTTGATAAGAATATTCTTGCAAACTCCGTTTAGCCTTACTTACTCGTAAGTGGCAAATAATATTCCAACCTAGAATTTCACTAACATTCTCATCAAAACTAGCGTTATAATCGGATAAATGATGACATTAATTATGATTAAGAGTTTAAATTATTAGTTTTAGCGACTCATCGACACGTTGAATCTCTAGTCTTGTGATATCGACAGCTGTCACCCGCACCACGCTCCAATGAGAGTACTGTAGTTAGATTTGTCGGTAAATCTTGACATGAGATCAAAGCCGAGCGGTTTGCTTTACAATTGTTTGTTTCGTGATTAACATGTGCGTATTTTCAAAATGGCTTTCTATGAAAGCAGCAGTCGCAGCTGAAACAGGGCCCCGGCCGATGCTGGTCCGTTGTTCTTGTTCCCGTATAGATGTCGGCGGGTGTTGTTGTTGTTGTTGTTGTGATCAGTCCCTGAGCAGGCCGCGCGCCTTGGCGGTCAGCTTGCGCACGCGCCCGCGCGACGAGATGGACACGCCGCCCGGCGGGGGCGAGCCTGCACACACACACACACACACACACACACGTTACACACACCAGACCAGGGGTGCCTAACTTGATCAGACCCAAGATCTACTTGAGATTGATTTTTGGAGTCTTTTTGTATTATTTATTTCAACTCCAAATGTTATCCCGTAAAACCCATATCGAAAATACAAACTGAAATATGGATGCACAGAAAAACCAAAAAAATCTTCTTTTTTCTTTTTCGTCTTATTTTTCTGGTTTTTCTGTGCATCCATATTTCAGTTTGTATTTTCGATATGGGTTTTACGGGAGGACCGTAAAAGTAACAAAAATTTAGAGTTGAAATAAATAATACAAAAAGACTCCAAAAATCAATCTTAATTTGATTGCTTGGTAGCGACATCTCTGGTCCGGGTGAGCGGTTAGTTCCGATGGGGTGCTGAAAGTTTCTCGATGAGGGCTACAGCATAGATGTCGCTAGTGTCGCTGCTTAAGTGACTAAATAGGAAACAAACAAGCTGAGATATGTCGTGCATAGGAAATTCGTGTCTAGTGGTGGTGTAGCGGTATAGCACGTTGCACAAAATACCGAGGACCTGGGTTCGATTCCCAGCGCTGGTCTTCTTATTTTTCTGGTTTTCCTGTGCATCCATATTTCAGTTTGTATTTTCCAAGATCTACTGTTTACTGACGAAACCCTGTGCGTACATTTATGTAAATCGGATAACAAACAAAGCAGCAATTAAGTACAGTAAACGTGAGCAATTTAATTTTAACAATTTTTTTTTTACTTTTGTGTTATGGAACCCTGAAAATGCGAAGTGTGGTGACACGAGTAGGTGAGGCGAGTCCAGCCGGAGCGAGAGCGAGAGAGGAGAGTCAGTAGTCGTTACCGTGATGGCGCGCGTCGCCGTGTCCGTTGACGTAGTCGTGATCCGTGTGCAGGTGCCCGGCGTGTCCCGCGTGCCCCGCGTGCCCGGCGTGCCCGGCGTGCCCGGAGCCGTGCCCCGCGTGCCCCGCGAGCTGCAGCGGCGCCGCGCTCTGTCAACACAATCACTAGTAAAGCCGCGCGCACATACTAACATTACCCAATGCCGTCCTCGAATGATCTGCGGCTGCTCGGATAATTGATAGAGAGAAACTTTAATCCTCATACAATGATATTACATAATAAACAGGGAGGAGATATGTTACTGCCCCGAGGTGAAGATTCATAAATGACCCGATTGTCTCATGCCCCAGTCAGTTTACCTCAAACAAGCCGCGGCGCGTGCCAGCCGTGACAGTCAAATCGACAGTTAAACAATCAATGTAAAATCGGTCTTCGTCTGTACCGCCCCCCCCCGTACCTCATGTCTCGTCCCGTGGGGCGGCGGCCGCGTGGTGCGGCGCGCGCTTGCTGATGGCGGCGGCGCTGTCCTCGTCTGTACCGCCCCCCCCCGTACCTCATGTCTCGTCCCGTGGGGCGGGCGGCGCGCGTGGTGCGGCGCGCGCTTGCTGATGGCGGCGGCGCTGTCCTCGTCTGTACCGCCCCCCCCCGTACCTCATGTCTCGTCCCGTGGGGCGGGCGGCGCGTGTGGTGCGGCGCGCGCTTGCTGATGGCGGCGGCGCTGTCCTCGTCTGTACCGCCCCCCCGCCCCCCCCGTACCTCATGTCTCGTCCCGTGGGGCGGGCGGCGCGCGTGGTGCGGCGCGCGCTTGCTGATGGCGGCGGCGCTGTCCTCGTCTGTACCGCCCCCCCCCGTACCTCATGTCTCGTCCCGTGGGGCGGGCGGCGCGCGTGGTGCGGCGCGCGCTTGCTGATGGCGGCGGCGCTGTCCTCGTCTGTACCGCCCCCCCCCCCGTACCTCATGTCTCGTCCCGTGGGGCGGGCGGCGCGCGTGGTGCGGCGCGCGCTTGCTGATGGCGGCGGCGCTGTCCTCGTCTGTACCGCCCCCCCCCCCCGTACCTCATGTCTCGTCCCGTGGGGCGGGCGGCGCGCGTGGTGCGGCGCGCGCTTGCTGATGGCGGCGGCGCTGTCCTCGTCTGTACCGCCCCCCCCCCCCGTACCTCATGTCTCGTCCCGTGGGGCGGGCGGCGCGCGTGGTGCGGCGCGCGCTTGCTGATGGCGGCGGCGCTGTCCTCGTCTGTACCGCCCCCCCCCCCCCCGTACCTCATGTCTCGTCCCGTGGGGCGGGCGGCGCGCGTGGTGCGGCGCGCGCTTGCTGATGGCGGCGGCGCTGTCCTCGTCTGTACCGCCCCCCCCCCCCCGTACCTCATGTCTCGTCCCGTGGGCGGGCGGCGCGCGTGGTGCGGCGCGCGCTTGCTGATGGCGGCGGCGCTGTCCTCGTCTGTACCGCCCCCCCCCCCCCGTACCTCATGTCTCGTCCCGTGGGCGGGCGGCGCGCGTGGTGCGGCGCGCGCTTGCTGATGGCGGCGGCGCTGTCCTCGTCTGTACCGCCCCCCCCCCCGTACCTCATGTCTCGTCCCGTGGGGCGGGCGGCGCGCGTGGTGCGGCGCGCGCTTGCTGATGGCGGCGGCGCTGTCCTCGTCTGTACCGCCCCCCCCGTACCTCATGTCTCGTCCCGTGGGGCGGGCGGCGCGCGTGGTGCGGCGCGCGCTTGCTGATGGCGGCGGCGCTGTCCTCGTCTGTACCGCCCCCCCCCCCCGTACCTCATGTCTCGTCCCGTGGGGCGGGCGGCGCGCGTGGTGCGGCGCGCGCTTGCTGATGGCGGCGGCGCTGTCCTCGTCGCTGTCCTCGTTGTAGACGCGAGGCCGACGCACACGCAGCTACACACACAATGTACCACCATTACTGGGGTTGTTACTACGAAAGTCAAAGTTCGTATCGTACCGTCACTCTCACTCTCGCAGGTATATAATATACGCGACAGCGGGACGACAAGATACGAAGTTCAAATTTTGCACTTTGTAGTATAGAGTCTGACGTTTGCGACCAGGATAATCAGCGATTGCTAAATTTTATTTTTTATTTACACAATTGCCTAGATGGATGCCAAATTTCAACTTTGTAGGTCAACTAGAAGTGTTAAAAGTTGTGATGAATGAGTAAGTCAGTCAGTCAGTCCGTCTGTGGTATAAAATAGTGCTACCCCTTTATAGTTATTATTGGGGTGTGGTTAAAAACAAAAGGGAACTACCAGACTATTGTCCCAAGAAAGTGGTCATGAAGGTTCACTGATTCCCAACCGACGATCACAACCACTCCGCCAAGAGTGAGAGAGAGTTCTCATTAAAACTAAGAGTCGGTCAGTAAAAGGCGACCTTACAAGACTTAAGAACTTGCAACTGTGCGAGTCAAATATAAGGTTAACCAAAAGTGGGGCGAAATAGATAGTGTAGTGTCGCCTTGTTGGGTTGGCTTCCTGTTGGTCGTGGTACAGCCGTGGTGGTGGTGTAGTGGTGTAGGGTGTACTGACCCGCTTGTGCCTGGCGGGCGCGGGCGCGGGCGGCGGCTGGCTGGGCCCGGGCTCGGCGCGCGCGCCGCTGCCTTGCCGCTCCCTGCACACACGCAACATTACACCTATTATATTTGCGCATTTCTATCTACCGTTGTACCCTGGGTTTATCTCTCCGATTTCAACAAAATTTGGGAGGTAGTCAGTCCAAGCGGGTGACCTTGTGGAGAACCCGTTTGCCGGCTACCTGGCTTCAAAGCCAGTCGTAAGAACCGGACGACGCCGGACAGCATCCGCTCGGGTGTCGCCGCGGCCCGCTGCAACTACCTATCGCCTGCACATTGCACGAGCGGGGCCCTAAAGACTCGCCAGCGTGCGACTGCACCACATCGTGGAGGAGTGCCCCGACCGACGTTTTGCTGGCGGCTTCAGCCCGCTTAACAGATGCTCTGGGGAGGCTATAGACTGGCTATAGTAGATTATTGTCGTGGCCTGGAAGCAGGCAATTGCTGGCTGAGTATGAGTATTAAACGTTCGTATTCGTTTAACTAATACGAAGCCAGCAATTGCTATTCCAGTCGAGACTAATATAAAGCTTTGCTCAAAAATGGTGAATAATTCTGTAATAGAATAAACTTTTTCTCAAAATCCCTACTAATCCCTACTAATATTATAAATGCGAAAGTAACTGTCTGTCTGTCTGTCTGTCTGTCTGTCTGTTACCCTTTCACGTCGAAACCACTGAACCGATTTTGATGAAATTTGGTATATAGGTAGTTTGAACCCCAAGGATCAACATAAGATACCTTTTATTCCGGTAGAGGGCGCCACCGCGCGATAACCTAGATCCGCGCAGACGTAGTCGCGGGCATAAGCTAGTATATTATAAAATTTAATTTTAGTCCAATATATTTCTTATGCTTTCCTGCCTTTTTTCATTAAAAATAAACTGCAGGTGTATTTTTCCACCGAAAACACCACAAGCTATTTCAGACCCAATAGAAAAAGTCCGGAGTTACAACAAAATATCTGATACCGGCCATAATACTTGGCTGTATACGACTTGTGCCAACATTTCCATGGCCTTTTTAACTTTTTAAAAAAATGTGACTGATTGCAGGCGCGCTAATTCATTATTGTCGATATTGTATTGTTTTTAATTTTTCGCTGACCATAAACTATGCACTTCACCTTCTGATATGTGACTTCTGGACATTTGTGAGAAAAATAATTTAGATTTAGTTTTATAAGAAACGCAGGTCTTGTATCTCTGAAAGGCCGTACGATAACCCCCCCCCCCCCTCCCCCTGACGGTGTACGCACCTGTACCGCTGCAGCGGCTCGTCGTCGCTGTTGGAGCGCGGCCGGTACGAGCGGTCCGACTCGTAGCGGCGCGCCGCCTCCAGCTCCGGGGAGCGCCCCGAGCACCCCGACTGCGACGACGACGACGACGACAGTGACCACTCGGCCGTGAACCTCTCGCGCGTCCTGCACACACACACACACACACAGACGCATATAAAGATAAAGCCTACAAGATGCCATAGCCATAGAATCATAATAACATAATAAAACCAGCAGTGACCTCTTGTGCTTGTGTCGGGGGCGGCGGGGGGCGGCGGGCGCACGCTCTCGTCCGACGAGCGCCGGCGCCGCTTCCTCCGGTGCCGCTGCGACACACAAACGAACAATACATTGCAGCACTCCCGCACTTACTAAAGGCAATCCATTTAGTCGCTAAGCCACTGTAGGACCTTGGCATCGTGACATTTGAATCAAGGTGCGACCAAACCACTGCTTAAAAAACGGTGACGGCACGGAGTCGCAGTGACGCACCGTATGCGCACAGTTTTTATCGCATGCTCTCCACACCGCTGCTTAAAATACGGAATCGCAGTGACGTGCCGTAAACGTCAGGACTTTATTAGTCAGAATTACTGAGGATAGCAAAAGGATTAATAAGATTAGCAAGGATTAGTGGCTATTAGATAAGAGAGCAAGGATTAGTGAAAAACAGGAAAAAAATTATGTGGATTAGCAGGGAATACTGGAGATAGCAAGGATTAGTAATATTAGCAAGGATTAGTGAACAACCAAGGATTAGTAAAGATTAGTGAATAGTAGAAAGGACAGCAGGGATTAGTGAGGTTAGCATGGATCAGTCGGGATAGAAACATTATAATAAACGTATATGTGATGATATATCTTGATGATGAACGTGATGTGGCAGCACAGCGATAAGCGTTAAGCTACGTCAGCATTCCTATTCCCGCGACACCGGGAACGGCGCACACGAGGCCAGTCGCATTAGCACCTTCCATAGAAACACGTCGCGTGTGTTCCGTGTGCGCCCCGCCTGGTTTTACCTAAAATAGATCTAACCTAGAAATATATTATTCAGTGTTGCACGTTGTGTGTTCAGCTCCTAATAACTGGTGTATAAAACTCTGCTCATTACACCTAGTGAACCTCAAACTTTATTTCACTTCTATCCCCTCGGCCATACCTGTTATAGCATGTCAAATACTTGCTAAAGAATGAATGTTATTGCAATGCGATATGCGTGGGTGACCTGTCGTTTTGCCGAGTTTCATTACGCAGATTTTCGTTTCGCAGACAACTGTTGGCAGATTTTTCTTTTGACCGAGCAACGTTTGGTATAATTTCATGACGCCTATTATTCGTTTCGCCGAGTAGTCGGTAGGAAGAATAGCGATAAGCAGATTTACGTTTAGTTGATTGTTTGTTTCGTAATTGTTTCAGTTAACCGAACAACTGTTCGTCGAGACACGATAAGCAGAGTTATCACATGGCATTCATATTGTTAAGTAGATTTAATGTTCAGTCGATTTTTGTTTCGAAATCTGCGTAGATAAAATCGGCCAAACGACAGGTAGAATTTTACTGAGTTGATTATATAAATATACTAGCTTTTATCAAAATGAAGTTAGGTGCGACGACGAGCGTTAGCGAGGAGGAGTGTTAGGTAGAATTGCGACCAACAACACACGAGCCGAGCGAGCGAAGCGAGCGTGCCGCGGTAGCGGCCGGCGAAGTGCCAGAACCGAACTGCTAGCATCACGACTTGGTTTGTTAAAACTCCAATGTAAAATAAATACAAATGATGGTCAAAAAACGTTTATTACTTGCGTTATACGTTTGAAACTTGTGAGGGTACATAAAAAAATCATAAAGAATGCGCGGTCAGCACGGCGTGTAAAAATGCTAATAAGGCCATAGTGTAATCCACACATATTCACGGTATTGAATGCCAGTCCCCATGCGAAACGAAAAGATGCGAAAAGTTGATATGCGCACTGAATAATAGTTCAACCGTTACAAAAGCGAAAGGTTGTTCGACCAAATGTGCAAAATGTGTAGTGATTAATAGGCTAAACGAATTTCTGTAAATAGTTGTTCGGCTTACTGACTCATATGCCAAGTAAAAGTCTGCTAAAAGTTGAGTTACGAAACGTTAGTCTGCGAAACAATACATCTGCGTACAAATTCATCGGCGTACCGTTACTCGGCGAAACGTTGTCTGCCAATCAATAATCTGCCTAAAAATAGTCGGCGAATCATTAGGTAACCGATATGCGTGCGGTGCGGAGGTAGGTACCTGCGCGCGCGGGTGGTGCGGGGCGGGGCCGGGGGCGGGGCCGGGGGCGGGCGGGGAGCGCGCCGCCCGCTCCGGCGACGAGCCCGACGACGAGTGCAGCCCGTTCGCCGGCTGGTACAGCTCTGCGGAACACGACACCACCATACACTCGTACGACCCACCGCTGGCCACAGGCCACCTCTCACAACGAAACACGCCCCCGTCTAAACCTTTGTTCAAAACATACGCCGCGAGGGGCTCTTACGCGTTTTTTTATACTGCCAGCGCTTTCGGAGGTTTAGGGGCTGTTTCACCACCCATTGATTAATTAGATTTGACGGATAAATGTGATGCCGTCTAGTCTCCGTCTATTCGAAAAAAAAACAAACAGGGACGGCATCACATTTATCCGTCAATTATTAATCAATGGATGGTGAAACAGGGAGTTACTGTCGTTGAGTACAAATGGGAATTCGACAACTCGAAATCATATGTCCAAGCAGGAATCCTGAATATCAAGATTGGTTTTTGGAATCTTTTTGAACTTTTTATTTCAATTCAAAATTTTTGTTACTTTTACGGTCATCCCGTAAAACCCATATAGAAAATACAAACTGAAATAAAGATGCATCGAAAAACAGGATGACCGTAAAAGTAACAAAAAATTAAGAATTGAAATAAAAAAATACAAAAAGATTCCAAAAAACCAATCTTAATTTGATTGCTTAGTAGCGACATCTCTTGTCCGGGTGAGCGGTTAGTTCCGATGGAGTGCCGAAAGTTTCTCGATGAGGGCTACAGCATAGATGTCGCTAGTGTCGCTGCTTAAGTGACTAAATAAGAAAAACAAACAAGCTGAGATATGTGGTGCATAGGAGAAATTCGTGTCTGTATCACTGTCCAATGGTGGTGTAGTGGTATAGCACGTGGCACAGAATGCCGAGGACCTGGGTTCGATTCCCAGCGCTGGTCTTATTTTTCTGGTTTTTCTATGCATCTATATTTCAGTTTGTATTTTCGATATCCTGAATATCGTCAAAAAATAGAAACTATTTATTTACGTACTCACAAAAAAAAACAATTTGTATAGAAATTTTGAAAATATAATGTTTCAGCATAATTAAACTTTGACAAAAATCATTTTGGACCGTAAGAATTTCGATCGAATTCAAAATAGTCGATTCACATGAACGATTTATTTCTTTACTTCAACTGTCTTGCTATCACGGTTCATGAGATACAGCCTGGTGACAGACGAACAGCGAAGTCTTAATTCAAATTCAAATTCTTTATTTCGGACAAACAGAGTATCCATAGTGTTAGTAATTAAGCAAAAACAAAACAAGTGTTAGTATTTAAGGACATATGTATTTATTATAATTATTATACTAGGTACCTACCTATGTTACAAACTGCGCCACACTTTTTAACCGACTTCAAAAAAGGAGGAGGTTATCAATTCGGTTGTATGTTTTTTTTTTTTTTTTATTGTTTGTTACCTCAGAACTCCGTCATTTACGAACCGATTAGAAATTTTTTTTTGAGTTCGTCTAGGAATGCTTTCAATTAGGTCCATAAGCAGCAAATTAGGATCTGATGATCGGATCTTAAGGAAATCGAGGGAACTCTTCAAATATTGTAGGGACACCTATAGTAATTTGGATATATTTAGCAGTAACTCGTGCATTTGCTCTTGCAAATCATAATTTGGTGAATTGGAACTGATGATGAAGACCAGATTTGACCAACGGAACTACTACTATCAATAACAAGTATTTCACGGATTAAATTTAAATTATCATGATTAATATACTTACCTAGATAAGCGACTAAGAAGAAGCTTTAAGTTAATGATTCTTTCGAACTGATCTGATGCTGAAGCCAGAAGGTAGGCAATGGAACTCTGTTATAAAACAACGTAACTAAGTCGTGTTTGGGCTTAATGGAAGTGTTGTGAGATGCTCTTTGGCTACGAATCACTAAAAAGTGAGAAATAAAGAAAATTTTTAACAAAAAAGTAAAACCGACTCCAAAAAAATAAAAAATAACAAAAAATGGAACCGACTACAAAACCCTTGAAAATATTTTTCTAGGTAAGTAGGTACGTACTAGCTCGAAGTCGGTGACTCAGCACGACCCAGCAGGAGGGGTTGAAACCAACATAGTATGTAGGTGAGGTAGACGACTATTGTGAATTGTCCCACTCCTGCTGGCTCGTGCTGAGGCACCGACTTCGAGCTAGTACGTACCTACTTACCTAGAAAAATATTTTCAAGGGTTTTGTAGTCGGTTCCATTTTTGTTATTTTTTTATTTTTTGGAGTCGGTTTTACTTTTTGTTAAAAATTTTCTTTATTATCTGCTCAGTCCAATATTTTAAGATCGGACAATTAATAATAGGGTTTCCGTTTTTACCCTTTGGGTACTGAACCCTAAAAAACTAACAAAACCCTCAAAAACTTTTGTGTGTGTGTGTGTGTTCGGTTGGACTCACCGGGGGGGTATGCGGGTCCGGGCTGCGGGGAGGGGGGCGGCAGGCCGTTGCCGCGCGTGCTCTTCTTGCCGACGCCCTTGCCTGCAACACACGCCACTTCATAATACATATGTATGTGTTACGTATTATTGGGCAAAAGGGCTGTTCCCTTTTTTCAAAGTCAAAGTCAAAATATCTTTATTCAATTTATGCTTTAACAAGCACTTATGAATGTCAAAAAAAAATCTACCACCGGTTCGGCAAAACCTCTGGTGTGACGGACTGACTGACTGACGGACTGACCCTTGCGGTGTCCCCTGAGCGGCGCGTCGCTGTCCGAGGAGTGGGGGCCGCGCGCGCGCCGCAGCCGCGCCGCAGCCAGCGCCGCCAGCGGCTCCGACATCGAGCTGGAGCCCGAGCGCGCGCGCCCCCACTCCGCCTCCGCCTCCGCCTCCGCCTCCGCCTCCGCCGCACTCTCTGCTCAGACCACAACGATATTACTCTCATGCAACAACAAATACTGAAAATATAATTAAAGTAGTAATTAACGGAAGTCTCAATACGATAAACGTATTATTTTTAATTGAGTTGGAAAAGCTGATTTGCGACTGTAATTTTTTATAATGCATTTACAAAAAAGTACAAATTAAAACTATCTTATGGACTGAAGTTATTTACGGCGCCTTGACTCGAACGTTGCTGAAAGAAAACTGGCGAGTTGCGTGAAAGTGACGAGAAATACAAAAGTCAATAAAACGGTTCAGGCGGCTCGTCCGTCATACAGTAAGGTTGTTGTACCTGAGGGGTCCCTGCGGCGGGTGCGGGGCGGCCGGGGGGCGGGGGCGCGGGGGGCCGGCACGTGCGCGGCCCACAGCTCCGCGAACAGCGCCGACAGCCGGACCGTCATCGAGTAGATCTGCAACGTCAACACGACCTTATTATTACTTGTGCTAGCTGAACACCTACCTTCATATAAAATTACAAGTTTCTAGGACAACCGAAAGTATGAATTCGTATCGAACACATTTTTAAATTTATTTTTAGTTCTTGTCCTCTATTCGCTCTGCACAAAATTTTCTTCTTACCGTTCCTCCTTCTTCCTCCAAATTCTATCATAACTCCTTTACTATGACTGCCATTCGTCTTTGGAATTCTCTTCCTTTGGCGTTAAGCCAAGCGAAATCCCTTCCCATGTTTAAAGACCTCCTAAAGGCTCACTATCTGTCACTTACTTAATCCCCAGTTTTTGATCCTTCTCTATTCTTTTTGTTTTTTGTTTGTATTGTTTCTTTAATTTCCTTTTTAAATTCCTTTTCTCACATGCGGCCTTTTAATATTTTGTATTAAATATATACTCGTATGTAGTTTGATTTGATGTATTTGTTTATTTATTTAATTGATATTATATTTTTATATTGTTTTTAATATTTATTTTCTATTAATTCTACGTTTCTCCTGTCTGTTATCTCTGCCACCTACATTAGTCTGTTCATATTTATTAATTTCTCAGAAGTTGGTTGTCTGGAAGAGATCGCTTTTTAGCGATAAGACCGCCTATATTGTCTACCTGAATTTTTCTATTTTTGTAATGTCTCTGTACTGCTTTTGGTGATCAATAAATAATATTTGTATTGTATTGTTAAATAAACCTACAGCATTCAATCAAAACTACCGTGAGACACAGACATACGTATATTATGTTATTATACATGTATTAAATTAAAACAAAATACACGTAACGAAATAGAACCTAATCAGACATATTAATTTCACACGCAACAAAATTGAATAACTGCAAACAAAACAAATTGAAGGACATAGAGCCAGTAGCAGTACAGACAGATGGACTGCAACGTAACCGCAACTTCCGACTGCCCATACATTTTTCGTTGCAGTTCGATTGCAGTCGGCACAACTACACTGACTGCAATTGAAATGTATGGGCAGTCGACAGTCGGCAGTAACGTTGCAGTTGGAATACAGTGCGTCTGTATTGGCCCTTACCTTACATAACTACATCAAGTCAATTGAGATTATTAAACTAATGGGTTTTAGAAAAAATGATACATGTAAATATTTAAAAAACAAGCAACAGAAACCATTAGCACATGCTGTTACCTGGCTCATGTCCTGGAGAGGGTGAGCGATGCAACACACAAACACACACACATGTAACACACGTGCACTTCCATACGCACTAGAAGAATGCTTCAATATTTCAGACACATGCAATGAACTAAATGGAATCACAAATATCATCAGTTCATACATAATCTCCACGTTTATTTATAGTGCACTTAAATCATATTAGAGTTAAGCAACTGTGAGCTTAGATGAGTCCCTTGCGGTACTCCCAAATATGAATAAATCATTATAGAGTTTTTAAAGTTAATAACACCAAAAACAATACAGGGAATACAACGAAGTTATGATTAACAAAATATACAATAAACAAACAATGATTTACTAAAATAAATCGTTACACTTTGTGAATTAAACAGCCTTGAAAGCTTGAAGGACAAAAGATGTGGAAGACAACGGGCTAAATTGGAAGGGATACTTATTCAGTAGCTCCAGCTTGAGGCAGGTGGATATAGCTGTCGTGTTTGAGGTGTGTGTGTGTGTGTGTGTGTGCGTGTGTGCGTGTGTGCGTGTGTGCGTGTGTGTGTGTGTGTGTGTGTGTGTGTGTGTGTGTGTGTGTACTGACCCGACTGCGCTTGTTGGTGTTGTAGGCGCGACTGTTGCGGAAGACCTGCGCGATGTCGCGGCGCGCCTGGTCCGCGCGCGCGTAGCGGCCCGCCGCCAGCCGGCGCGCCACCGCGCCCAGGTCCATCGGCCGACGCACCACCGACAGGTAGTCTGCGCGCGACCACAATCAGCATCACCATATCGCCCGTACACGTACGCCACTGTTGGCCACTGGCCTCCCTCATACCGCGGTTTCATTCCCCTCATGGGCCACCAATTAATCAAATGAGCCTCAGTGAACTCAAGATTCTTGAAATAATGCTTTACTTTATAAATTACTAATATATTTAACAGAATATGTGCTAATCGTGCGAAGGTTATTGAAGATGTGTTTTAAAAACACGGTAGGCGCAAAAACTCACGGCACAAGAAACCTCCTATTAAAGTTCACGAGCAATGTTTCCACATAGTGTGTCATTTCGGACGAGCACTTAGAAGGCTCTTGCATGAGCCTGAATACGTACATAATAGAAGTTTTGACAAAAAAAACAGACTCCATTGAACTTGCTTAGAAGTCCATATGTATATGTATGTATTATTCAAAAATTTAAGGAGCGGCCACAACGGTGCTAAAAAAAACAGTGACGGCACGGAATCGCAATAACGCGTCGTATGCGTATCGTTTTTATCGTATGCACTCCACACCGCTGCTTAAAAAACGATGACAGTACGGAATCGCAGTGACATGCCGTAAGCGTCACTGCGATTCCGCGCCGTCTCCGTATTTTGAGCAGCGGTATGGCCACTCCTTTAATGGAACCTTTTTTAGTAGGATATATCCCCGTCAAACAAAAAAAAGGAATATATTCAAATGTATATGACGAGCACAGATATTTCCGACAGTCAACTATTAGTATTTTTTTTGGCGACCGCTGTCCACCACCTGGCCCCTGTACCACAAAACCTAAAAGTTTGCGGTACAGACGCCAAGTGGGCCGACTGGCAGTAGGGTCGCAGCTAGCAGCACTGACCGGGCGCCTGGTCCAGCTGCACCGGCTCGCGGAAGGGCTCCGCGTCGGCCGACGCCATCAGCTCCCGCAGCACGCGGCCCACGCCGGCGCGCCACGCGCCCGCCGCGCCCCGACCGCCGCCCCGCCCCCGCCCCCCCGCCGCCTGTACACATCACACAATACACATCATTACTTCGTCCTAGATTGATTACCTTACGGGACTGTTTCACCATCCCTTGATTAAATTTAATTGGCGGATAAATGTGATGCCGTCTCCGTCTATTCGAACAAAACAAAACGGCATCACATTTGTCCGTCAAATAAATTTAATCAATAGATGGTGAAACAGTCCCGTAAGGTAATCAATCTAGGACGAAGTAATGATGTGTATTAAAAATGTAATAAGAAACGATGTCATCGATTTTAGAGACAAGGAAATTGCATTCATAGATTTGCCAGAAAATAAGGACTTGTTAAAAAATAAAAAAAATACTGACAGTACTTGCATTGTCGGCTACTGATTCTCGACATTTCCGTACCAAAGGACTATGCATCAAAATCGACCAAAAACCAACAGAGCTGAGAGTTATGTCATGAAAAAAGTCTGCTTCTCTACTTTATTTCATTTTATGGACACGAAGTTCAATTCCATTGCAAAACAGAGATATTTATATTTTAGTCACAGTAAATACTTATCTATGACAAATCGTATTTTTTTATCTGGGCAGTCTTATAATTGTTTTATAAATCCTGGGGGGGTCGTTAAGACAGATTTACTGGGCTACAAAGATTTGTAAAATATAAATAAGTTTGTAGCCGATTATATTAAACATATTTATTTCTTTAATAATGTTCTCCACGATTTCGTACAAGCTATTATAGGGTCATTTTGCGGCTATTCTCGAAATTAAACACTGTTTTTCATATATATTTACTCCGACTAAAATATGGATATCTCAGTTTTGCAATAGAATTGAACTTTGTGCCCATAGAACGAAATAAAGTACATGTAAAGACCTATTTAATGACATAACTGTCAGCTCTGTTGGCTTTTGGTCCACCCCATACAAAGTTGCCCATGGCCCTTTCAAGACGATGCCAATTGTTGAAGAATTCGGTCTTGCGGAAACGATTTTGGCCGAAGCAACAAAACACATAGATCGCAATACACTGCCGTGCAGCGTCAGCAGAGCTGTGGCACTCACCGTGGCGCGCGGCGCGGGCTCGTCCTCCTCGGAGCGGTAGGCAGCCGCTAGCTCGTGGTACTTCGCCACTACATCCACTTCGCGCCAGTGGCTGCGACAGACAACATTATTGAGGGGAGGGAGGGTCTGATAACGAGATCTCTCTCCAGCCAGTTTGAAAAGAGGAACGAACTTCAATGAAGAGAACGGGGGTTTCTTGTCAGGCGAAATATCGCTAGATGGCGTTAGTATCGTGTGTTCCGTTTAAGAATAAGAATGGTTTATTGGCTGATAAAAATAGATACACATACAGAAACACTGAAATATACACATCCATGCCTATTCCTACCAGCCAAAATGGCCGCCACTCAGCTATGTGTCGCGAAAAGATCTGAAGATGACGTTGAAGCGCTCGGCGTTGCTCGCCAGCACTGTTAATGGTGCTGGTGTGGGGGGGGGGGGGGGCCCGTCACCTGATGATGTACAGCAGCAGGTCTGTCACGAGGCGCGCCTGCCGCACGATGGGCGCGCGCGGCTCGTTGAAGCGCTCGGCGTTGCTCGCCAGCACTGTTAATGGTGCTGGTGTGGGGGGGGGGGGGGCGTCACCTGATGATGTACAGCAGCAGGTCTGTCACGAGGCGCGCCTGCCGCACGATGGACGCGCGCGCTCGTTGAAGCGCTCGGCGTTGCTCGCCAGCACTGTTAATGGTGCTGGTGTGGGGGGGGGGGGGCGTCACCTGATGATGTACAGCAGCAGGTCTGTCACGAGGCGCGCCTGCCGCACGATGGGCGCGCGCGGCTCGTTGAAGCGCTCGGCGTTGCTCGCCAGCACTGTTAATGGTGCTGGTGTTGGGGGGGGGGGGCGTCACCTGATGATGTACAGCAGCAGGTCTGTCACGAGGCGCGCCTGCCGCACGATGGGCGCGCGCGGTCGGTTTGAATGCGCTCGGCGTTGCTCGCCAGCACTGTTAATGGTGCTGGTGTGGGGGGGGGGGGCGTCACCTGATGATGTACAGCAGCAGGTCTGTCACGAGGCGCGCCTGCCGCACGATGGGCGCGCGCGGTCGTTGAAGCGCTCGGCGTTGCTCGCCAGCACTGTTAATGGTGCTGGTGTGGGGGGGGGGCGTACCTGATGATGTACAGCAGCAGGTCTGTCACGAGGCGCGCCTGCCGCACGATGGGCGCGCGCGGCTCGTTGAAGCGCTCGGCGTTGCTCGCCAGCACTGTTATGGTGCTGTGTGTGGGGGGGGGGCGTCCACCTGATGATGTACAGCAGCAGGTCTGTCACGAGCGCGCCTGCCGCACGATGGGCGCGAGCGCGGCTCGTTGAAGCGCTCGGCGTTGCTCGCCAGCACTGTTAATGGTGCTGGTGGGGGGGGGGGGCGTCACCTGATGATGTACAAGCAGCAGGTCTGTCAAGCGAGGCGCGCCTGCGCACGATGGGCGCGCGCGGCTCGTTGAAGCGCTCGGCGTTGCTCGCCAGCACTGTTAATGGTGCTGGTGGGGGGGGGGGGGGTCGGGCGTCACCTGATGATGTACAGCAGCAGGTCTGTCACGAGGCGCGCCTGCCGCACGATGGGCGCGCGCGGCTCGTTGAAGCGCTCGGCGTTGCTCGCCAGCACTGTTAATGGTGCTGGTGTGGGGGGGGGGGGGTCACCTGATGATGTACAGCAGCAGGTCTGTCACGAGGCGCGCCTGCCGCACGATGGGCGCGCGCGGCTCGTTGAAAGCGCTCGGCGTTGCTCGCCAGCACTGTTAATGGTGCTGGTGTGGGGGGGGGGGGGGGCGTCACCTGATGATGTACAGCAGCAGGTCTGTCACGAGGCGCGCCTGCCGCACGATGGGCGCGGCGCGGCTCGTTGAAGCGCTCGGCGTTGCTCGCCAGCACTGTTAATGGTGCTGGTGTGGGGGGGGGGGGCGTCACCTGATGATGTACAGCAGCAGGTCTGTCACGAGGCGCGCCTGCCGCACGATGGGCGCGCGCGGCTCGTTGAAGCGCTCGGCGTTGCTCGCCAGCACTGTTAATGGTGCTGGTGTGGGGGGGGGGGCGTCACCTGATGATGTACAGCAGCAGGTCTGTCACGAGGCGCGCCTGCCGCACGATGGGCGCGCGCGGCTCGTTGAAGCGCTCGGCGTTGCTCGCCAGCACTGTTAATGGTGCTGGTGTGGGGGGGGGGGCGTCACCTGATGATGTACAGCAGCAGGTCTGTCACGAGGCGCGCCTGCCGCACGATGGGCGCGCGCGGCTCGTTGAAGCGCTCGGCGTTGCTCGCCAGGTAGCGCGCGTCGAACTGCGCCGCCGCCGCGCGCCGGTAGAACTGTGGCCACACTCTCAGTTATAGCAGGTATGTATAGGCACGTGGACGGCTGTGTGTGTGTGTGTGTGTGTCGCTCACCAGGTGGTCGCAGCGCGCGCGGATGGTGCTGAGGTCTATGGGGTAGGGCACCACGAGCGCGTACGTGGGGTACAGCTGCAGGTCCACCGGCGCCACGAACGGCTCCGCCGCCGACAGGGACATCACCTGCCGAGGGGGACGGACTCGTTTGGCCATCGTTTGTATCTGTGACTTCACTATCAGCATCATCATCAACTCTATTATCACCATCAACTCACGGTGTCTTAACATTAATCCTACTAACACTACGCTCACTCGCGTAAAGTCGCTTTCTTCAGCATTACATTTAATTTGTACCGCAGCTTGATATGTTACGTCGCCATCACCATCATCATCATAGTCGTCGTTATCATAAACATTACCACAACCGTCATCATCATTATCACCACAACTGTCATCATCATCACTACTAACGTCATGATCATCATCACGTACCTGGTTGAGGTGGTGCGCGATGGCGCGGCAGGCGGCGGCGCGGTCCCCTCTCGGCGGCCACTCGTGCGGCTCGGCCTTGTACAGCACGGCCTCCAGCTCGTGCGGCAACACCGGCACCGCGCCGCCCAGCGCCGACGGGTTCCTGCACACACACACACACACACACACACACAACTTATAACTATCACTCTAAAGAACCAATATCTTCCTCCTCTCTTGTTTTCTATGATATATTCTTGTTTTGTTCATAATATAGCTAAAGAGAGAGAAAACGCTAACTCGTACAGCATTACACTGTACAGCATTAAGAGGCACCGGCACTGACCTCTCGGGGTCGGGCGGCTCGAGGTCCCAGGGCGAGAGGCGCTCCACCTCCCCGTTGTCCCAGCGCACCTTCAGCGAGAGGAAGCGCGCCGCCGCGCCGCCGCCCAGCGCGCCGCGCCCTCCGCGTCCGAGGGCGGCGCGCCCCCGCGCCCCCCGCGCCCCCCGGCCCCGCGCTGCATTCCAGCACCACGCCCGTCCACCACGAGTCGTCGATCATGCACCGGAAACTACAACACAAACCATCGTCATCATCCCAGCCTGTGTTCGTCCGCTGCTGGCACGAGGGCTTGGGCCGTAGTGCCCACGCGGTAGTCCTGGATTTGTCAATAGGCCGTATAGGCCGCGGCCTAGGGGCGGCAAATTTCAGAAGACCAGAAAATTATTATTTTAGAAAGGTACATGGGGCGGGGGAAATAAAATAGCCTACACTCATACAAAATATAAATCCAGCACTGCCAACTGCCACGCGGGCCCAGGGCGGATTGAGAGCAACACAATGAATATTTCTCCAAAAATTGTTCCGTCATTGGTCAAGCAATAATTAACACTAAGGACGAGATTATAAAACATCCAAAATTTCTTGACGTCAGGAAAAATTGTAATTTTGTAACTCCATCGTAACTTTCTGTTGGATCCAAAAACAAAAATTATCTGACTTTTTATCACTACAAGGTTTTTAAAATATTTAAACACAATATCACTTATTATTTGTGTTGGTTGAGAATTAAATAGCGTCAGGAAATATATATTTTTTTAAATTGGGCACTGACCGGTCGCCGCTGGCCCAGCCGCGCGCGCAGGCCGCGTTGTACTGCTGGCGCAGCACGAGGAAGTCGATCACGTCGGGCATGTCGTGGTACACCACCACTATACCCGCGCCCGCGCCGCTCGTCCCCCCCGGCCGCGCGCGCGGCAGCGAGCACGCCAGCCGCACGCACGCCACGCGCGGCGGCTTGATCGCGTACTTTATGCCCACCACTTTCACCAGCTCGCATTCCTGCAACCACGCATCATAGCAATGAGCAATGAGCAATGAGGGCTATCGCGTATGAGCTCGCCGCTAGACTAGAGGCGCGGCGTGGCGTCTAGCGAAGTGAACTAGGGTTTATTTATAATTACAACATTTTTGTGAATATTTTGCAATACCTGTTTTCACGCCCGTAATAACAAACTCACAATACAGCAGTAGCAGCACGTCATCCTAAAGTTCAAATTAAATTAAATGGACGACGATCCACGACGCTGTTTTTACATTGCTGCAGCGTCAGTGACGTGACACGACCGATTATCCAAACCAATCAATAAATAAATTGAAACTTAAAATAGGACATGAATAAAGCTTTCGACTGTGTATCGCAGACTTTAAATAAACTGTTCCCTTACAGCATCCGAGAGGATCCACTCATTCGTTAAATTCTCAACAGAAAACAATTTATAAACAACGAATCAATGGTCGGACACTAAAAAAATTGTGACCTAGAAGTTGTTGAAAAGCGAGTACCACAAGGGCGTATACCGGGCCCCATTTTATTGCTAGCTCACATTAACACCTTATAAAAGACGCACCATATTTATCTATCACATAAAACTTATCAATGAATATGAGGGAGCACTCACGTAGACCTGGTGCGTCTCCCAGGGGCGGTCGCGCGCCGTGACCGGGTACAGGTCCTTCTCCGCCACCGCCTCCAAGTACCGCTGGTGGCCCTGCAACACGCAACACGCACGTCACCGGCACGTTACCACAGACAATCAAACCTCATTGACAATCATCATCATCATCGACTCATTGACAATCGCGCACAACTGACGAGAAGAGTCGCGAGGGGAGCTACGAGCAGTGCGTGAATGAGCGCCTAGCGAAAAAAAATCGAAAAAAAAAATCGTTTGTCAAATCATTTGGGAAAAATGTTTTCGGCAAAGTCAAGATCCCCCCTCCGACGTTCTTACATGGTTGGGAACTGAAAGAGTCGCTCACCAGCCGGAAGTAGAGGCACTCGTCCCCCATCTGCGGGTGGTAGGGCGCCTTGCGCGGGGACACGGCCGTCAGCCACTCGCCCGGCCGGTACAGCTCGGGCAGCTCGCCCCCCGCCGCCCCCCGCCCGCCCCCCCCGCACCCGCCGCCGCGCGCTTCGGCGCAGACGTGCTCGGACTGTATCTGGGGACCGACAACGTACATACTGGCGATTAGGAAAGGCCATACATGAATAGCAATCAGAATGCTTCATTTAAGTTTTTTTTAAGCCAAATAGATTTCCGGGAGCGCCGGCGCCGGACGGAATGGGGAATGGATGAACATTTATTTATTCATTTATTTATTTATTTTAGAAACGCTTGAAACTTTTTTCATCGATAGGAATAACCTTCCTAATTAACAGAAAAAAATAACAGATTTTTAAGTTGCACCAATTAATTTTAAGAAATGAAAGAGTTTTCTTTACCACCAAATTACGATAGTTCGGTTGGTTACGGGTTGTTCCTTAGGCCAGAACAAAAAATTAAAAATGTGTCTTTGACTGGTTTGTTTTGACAGGTGACACTCTTTACCGATCCGGATAATACCAACATGGAAATACCGACCCTCTTTTTCTCTCAAGCAAGAAGCTCATGTCAGTTTCTATGGGCGTGTACCATCAACCAAATATGTGGTCTACCACCCTAAAGCTGATAATCGTTTGCATGTCATAAAACAATAATGCCAATAGAAACTGACATGAGCTTCTATGGGTGTGTACGTGAAAAACAGGATCGGTATTTCCATGTCGGTATCATCCGGGCCGGTAAAGAGTGTCATCTGTTAAAACGAACGAGTCAAAGACACATAAATTCTTTTTTAAAGTTTTCTTGTTCTGGGCTATGGACTATGGAACAACCCGTAACCGACCGGAGTATCGTAATTTGTCAGTAAAGAAAACCCAAAATTAGAAAGGTTAATTCCTATCGATAAAAAAAGTTACAAGCGTTCATGGTCATCCATTCCCCATTGCTATACGCGCCAGGTGTCCAACGAATAAGCGGTCTAGACCAGGACACAGACCTCTCTCTCTCTCTCTCTCTGTACGTACCTCCTGGCGGCGACGGGGCGGCGGCGCGCGCGCGCGGGGGGCGCCAGCGCGGCTCCGTTCTCCCAGTCTAGACCAGGACACAGACCTCTCTCTCTCTCTCTCTCTCTCTCTCTCTCTGTACGTACCTCCTGGCGGCGACGGGGCGGCGGCGCGCGCGCGCGGGGGGCGCCAGCGCGGCTCCGTTCTCCCAGTCCGAGTACTGCGACGACGACGAGCTAAAGGGAACACACTATCAGCAGGGAAACAACTAGCTACCAACAGCCCCCCCCCCCCCTCCGCCATATTACTGCCATTCTCTGCCACCAGAGTGCAGTACTATGTAGCACAAACGTAAACAGCTTTTGGAGTAAGTATCTTAAATGTCCGTAGGATGCCTTAATATCATTTTTTTGGAAATAGAGCTCTATCGTTGCTATCGGTGTAAATATCGGGTGTCCCAAAAAGGACGCAAGATTTAAATTTGCCGCCATTTTTGTATTTTAGTGCTGGCAGCCCTAAAAAAAACTATTTGACAGCTGAATGTTTAGGGTTTGTAAAAATGGCGGGTTTTACGAAAGATCAACGCGTTTTTATTATTGAACAATACTTCAAAACAAGTTTGGCCTGTAGGTAGGTACGGTTCGAAAATTCCGTGCAAAATATTGTTAAGCAACATGGTAATAGAAAATTGTGACAAAAGAGTGCGTGTGCGCCGGCAAAGCCTAGGAGGACATTTGCCTGACGTATTATTCCACAAATAACCTTATTTTATGTATTTCAAGATTTTATATACAAATATATTATAACGAAAAAAAAATGTGTTTTTCATCAATTTCAAATCTTGCGTCCTTTTTGGGACACCCTTTACGTTACTTTGTTACTAATAGATATTATTGTCATGATTTCTATAGGTACTAATACTCTGCGCAGAGCTTTGCGTAATATTCCCTACTTCATTAACATAACTACTAAGAGATATTTTACATGTCTCAAACGTTATATCGGCTTAAGCCGATTATAAAAAAGCTTTTGAGTCGTCGACGTCTTTATCGCTCTTATTGCGTGGTACCTATAGCTTATTTTCGAACGGCTTAAGCCGATTACGCGACCAGTCGTGTAAGGAAATCTTGAAACTAGCTAATATTAATCTTATAATCATATGAAAGTATTGGAATTGAAAGAAGCTACTCACTTATCACTCTTGCTGCCGGAATGTGAACTGAAAAAAAAATTGAATAGATCACATACGTTGCTCAATATACGGAGACGGTACGGAATCGCAGTGACGTGCCGTAAGCAAGCGTCACGATGTCATCGCACACCCCCCCCCCCCACACACTACTGCTCAAAGTACGCTGACGGTACGGAATCGCAGTGATCTGCCGTAAACGTCAGGCAGGATTTTACCGTATGCTTTTCACGCAAAGTCGTGACGTTTACGGCACGTCACTGAAGAAGAATATTGTGTCGGTATAAGTGAAAGTTTCCGTTTCCCACCTGGAGTCGCTGAGGTCCATGGTGGTGCGGCTGGAGCGCGAGTGCGAGTGCGAGTGCGAGTGCGAGCGGGAGCGACTGCGGCTGGTGCGCGAGTGCGAGCGGGAGGGCGAGCGCGAGGGCGAGCGCGACAGGCGCACGGACTCGTCCGAGGTGTCGCTGGGCGAGCTGTCGGCCGCGGGCGCCGGCGGCTCCTCCACCGCGCGCCGCACCTGCACGTAACATACATATTGTTATTTCTTTATTCAACAATGAGGGCTATCGTTTTTTGTCTCACTAGATGGCGCACTGTTGCGTGAGGTTTTTAAGTATGGCTTTCAAAGTCTGTTATTACGGGCGTGAAAACAAAGTTTTGATTAAAGTCATATTTAATACACCTTAAAACCGTACCATAAAAATATCGAGCATGCCACAGTGTTGTTTATTCCCCGTTTTGTTCGGAAAAAAAGGGAGGACAAAGGTTTCCGAAAGACAAAACTGTCTCAAAACACAGACATTCATTGCCCCGGAACGCATATTTGCCATAATTAATTTCAGATATTGCAAAATATTCACAAAATTATTCTAATTATAAATAAACCCGCGTAGCTCACCCAAAAACTATGAGATTTGACATTTCGGAGACCTCACGCTACACTAGCGCCTCTAGCGGCGAATTCATACGCGATAGCCCTCATTGCACGATGCACGAATCTCTTGCAGATTTGTCGGTAAATCTTGATATGATATGAAACGAGTGTTTCGTGATTAACGTGCGCGTGTTTTCAAAATGGCTCTATGAAATAGAGCCCTGGTCGAAACTGAGCTGAAGGAAGCTGAATTTTTGATAAAATTCACTTTTATTTTATACGACTAGATGGCAAACGAGCAAGTGGTTCTCCTGATGGTAAGAGATCACCACCGCCCATAGACACTTGCGGTGATTGCAGATGCGCTGCCAACCTAAAGGCCTAAGATGGAATACCTCGAGTGCCAGTAATTTCACCGGCTGTCTTACTCTCCACGCCGAAACACACTAGTGCTAGCACTGCTGCTTTACGACAGGATTAGCGAGCAAGATGGTGGTAGCAATCCGGGCGGACCTTGCACAAGGTCCTACCACCTGTAAATTTAACATTTTTGCATTTCGGCAAAGTATGTTTTACAATCCTAGGCCAATCAAACACGTGACGATGAAATCAAGTCAGAATATTAAGTGAGGATTGTCCAGGCTGAAAAAAAACTTGACGAACCCCTAGGTCCGTTTCTTGAGTCTCAGTCAGCACTCAGTCGGTCGATTCCTCATCGTTTCATAGTTTGATGGCTTTGACGACCGTCTCCTGCACACCGCCTAAACTAGTTGATGTTGGTGTTTGAACGCGGTGTCGTCTAACTTTTATGTTAATTTGTCATTGTTCTTGGGTAAATGACTCTGACGAGTCACCGCCGAGACACCGCCTGACTGAGGTGATGTTGATGTTCGTAGACGGTATTGTCAACTTTTTATCCTTATACTATAATGTTTTATGGAACATGGTTTGTGTCGCGCACACTGACCGGCACCGGCACCGGCGGGGCGCGGGCGCGTGCTTTGGCTTGGGCGCGGGCGCGGGCGCGGCGGCGGCCGGGCTCGGGCGCCGTGCTGATCATGATGGGGCGCCGCCGCATCTCGCGCCGCCACCACGCCAGCTCGAACGCGTTCATCTCCGCGCTGCCGACAGACAACACGTCACAATGTGGCTGACCAAATGAGATTAGTTTCCTTAAAAAATCTTCTATGTATCAAATACTAAATTTGGTGGCCCATGAGGGGAACCATTAAAATTCAATAAATCACGAAACTATCAAAATCGTGTCAGCGTTCCGGCTTCGTCACAAGGCGTAGCGGAGTAAACCACATTTGGACATCGCCGAATATATGATTCTTGAGCTGCATTTAACTAAAATAGTGGCGGTGGTCATGTGCTCGATGACTGTAGTCGCGTTTATACGTTCGTTCTGCTGCCACCAGCAGGTCCAGCCAGTAGGAGTCGCCGCCACCAATTTATTTATCTCCAAACTTGTATCTGTATGTATATCGGTGAAAGCAGGGTAGGTAGCCTGGCACAAATTGATCTGATGAAGGTTGCAGTCTAAGGCACTAGTCCCACCGCTGGCGAGTAAGGTTTTAGTATGAAAACACTCTTTTCACTACCCGCCGGAGGTCGGACCGATGCCTGATAAGTGCCAAATCCAATGGGCAGCAGTGGACGTCCTTCCATCAGTACTACATACTCGTAATGTTGAGGCTCACCCCTGTCGGTCGGCGGCGGCGCGCGCGGCGGGCGGCGCGGGCGGCACGAGCGGGCGGGTGCAGGGCGGCACGTGCGCCAGCTGCCAGCGGCCCGCCGTGTGGCGGACGCCCTCCCCGCGCCACACGCCGCCCCCCGCCCCGCCCCCAGCCCCAGGCCGTTCACCAGCCCCGGCGTGCGCTCCGCCGCTAAAGCCTGCAAACATTCACCATTATTACAATTTTGACGTGTCGCTGACAGCGCCATCTGTTATTCCATTATTAAGATTAAACGGCTTAATATCTTAATAGATTATAAAGTAAGGCCCCTACCGGTATCAGTGCTGGTAATGTAAGATGGTTATGTACGGAAAACAAGGGAATAGCGCTGACCTTTCTTCGAGAAGTTCGTTTAAGGCCGAGTTTAGACTTGCATTACATTGCGAGGCCGCAAAGCCAACGAGTTTGTATTGTAGTGGTCAATCGAGCGCAGTCTCGCCTGCGATATGGTTATTTAGTAATGTAACCAATCATAAACGTGACGCAAATGTCAAAGTTGTCGAACGAACCTCATCATAGCACCAACTATGCACCTAATAGGGATGTTGACGCCACCAATCAACTGACGTACTTTTTATGAGCTGTCAAAACACAATTCTCCCATAGTTTCAATGGCAATAGCGAACTATGACGTCATAAGTCTCTATTTGTTCGCCAACTCAATCAACTAACTATTTATTTGTTTTAAAGCAACAAAAAAACTAATTTTACAGTAAATCTAAAATTAATCAATTTATATATATTTGCATGTATACTTATGTACATAATATGGCAAATAAATGATTATGATTATGATTATGATTAATCTGGTTTTCAGGGCTAAAATAATGCGTTTTTTTACTGGAGTCGTGCCTTCGAATTATTTTTGAATGGCGTCAACATCCCTATTATGCTGTAGGTGTCTATGGGCGGCGATGATCGCTTACCATCAGGTGATCCTCATGCCCGTTTGCCAGCTTTGTGATAAAAAAATACTAGCCTTTTAAAAAAACCGTCACTAAAACTGTTTATGCAGTGCTTTATTAGCTAGCGTGACCAACCATAACCCGACCAAACCCGTATTCCCATTCCCGCACCGAGCACCGACCTCGATCATAATATCGATCCTGTTCCTGGCGGCGTCAGCGGCGGGCACGAGCTGGCTGAGCGCCAGGTTCTCCCGGCCCGGGACTAGCCGCTGGAACTCCGGCGGGTGGGGGGCGCCCTCCACGTCCACCAGGAACGGCGGCGGCATCAGGTGCGGGGGGATCTCCGTCTGAAAACATACCATGCTTTACGAGTACACAGAGACTAAACAAATCAACGTCAAACCACTGCTTGTTAAACCGCTTACTTTATTTTGGTTTTGCGATGTTTATCCCTAACGAAAGTATGTCGAATTCTTAAATGAAGTATCTCAGTTTTAAATCTAGAGGTCTATAAAGGTACTATAATTAACGACAGTGATGTAAGAGAACCTATGGTGTTACTAATTTAACACCAAGTACTCAGAGCCACGGCGGCATGTGGGAGCCTATCGTCAATGCAGCTCAACATCGCGGGTACAAAGGGACGGTACCTGTTCGTCCAGCGCCTGTCCCTGGGCGTCCCTCAGCAGCGGGCGGTAGTCTGTGTGGAAGAAGAGCTCCGTGGGCAGGCGGGCCATGAGCGGCGCGCCGGCCGCCAGCCCCAGCAGCAGCAGGTGGCCGTGCGCGTCGCACGCCGCCAGCTGCCCCGCGCCGCCCCACTTGGCGTCGAAGATGGCGCCCTCGCCCTGCCCCTCGATGCGGTTCAGGAACGACGCCAGCACCTGCCATACAATACACGGACCACATCTGAACCTGAACAGACACTTTACTGTCTGCCTTACTGTCTAACTTGCTGTCAATGAAATACTAAATACCCGACATTTTAACAGGTTGAGGGAATCTAAAGATAGAAAAGCTAAATGACACCGGCCAACAGACGCCCGTCTGTGTGTGGCCTCACCTCCCCCGTGGGCGCGTCCCACACGAACAGCTGTCCGTCGTGTCCCGCGGAGAGCAGCACTCCGGGCAGCAGCGGGTCGCCCCAGCACGTCAGTCTGTGTGTGGCCTCACCTCCCCCGTGGGCGCGTCCCACACGAACAGCTGTCCGTCGTGTCCCGCGGAGAGCAGCACTCCGGGCAGCAGCGGGTCGCCCCAGCACGTCAGTCTGTGTGTGGCCTCACCTCCCCCGTGGGCGCGTCCCACACGAACAGCTGTCCGTCGTGTCCCGCGGAGAGCAGCACTCCGGGCAGCAGCGGGTCGCCCCAGCACGTCCGTCTGTGTGTGGCCTCACCTCCCCCGTGGGCGCGTCCCACACGAACAGCTGTCCGTCGTGTCCCGCGGAGAGCAGCACTCCGGGCAGCAGCGGGTCGCCCCAGCACGTCCGTCTGTGTGTGGCCTCACCTCCCCCGTGGGCGCGTCCCACACGAACAGCTGTCCGTCGTGTCCCGCGGAGAGCAGCACTCCGGGCAGCAGCGGGTCGCCCCAGCACGTCAGTCTGTGTGCGGCCTCACCTCCCCCGTGGGCGCGTCCCACACGAACAGCTACCCGTCGTGTCCCGCGGAGAGCAGCACTCCGGGCAGCAGCGGGTCGCCCCAGCACGTCAGTCTGTGTGCGGCCTCACCTCCCCCGTGGGCGCGTCCCACACGAACAGCTGTCCGTCGTGTCCCGCGGAGAGCAGCACTCCGGGCAGCAGCGGGTCGCCCCAGCACGTCCGTCTGTGTGTGGCCTCACCTCCCCCGTGGGCGCGTCCCACACGAACAGCTGTCCGTCGTGTCCCGCGGAGAGCAGCACTCCGGGCAGCAGCGGGTCGCCCCAGCACGTCCGTCTGTGTGTGGCCTCACCTCCCCCGTGGGCGCGTCCCACACGAACAGCTGTCCGTCGTGTCCCGCGGAGAGCAGCACTCTGGGCAGCAGCGGGTCGCCCCAGCACGTCCGTCTGTGTGTGTCCTCACCTCCCCCGTGGGCGCGTCCCACACGAACAGCTGTCCGTCGTGTCCCGCGGAGAGCAGCACTCCGGGCAGCAGCGGGTCGCCCCAGCACGTCCGTCTGTGTGTGGCCTCACCTCCCCCGTGGGCGCGTCCCACACGAACAGCTGTCCGTCGTGTCCCGCGGAGAGCAGCACTCCGGGCAGCAGCGGGTCGCCCCAGCACGTCCGTCTGTGTGTGGCCTCACCTCCCCCGTGGGCGCGTCCCACACGAACAGCTGTCCGTCGTGTCCCGCGGAGAGCAGCACTCCGGGCAGCAGCGGGTCGCCCCAGCACGTCAGTCTGTGTGCGGCCTCACCTCCCCGTGGGCGCGTCCCACACGAACAGCTGTCCGTCGTGTCCCGCGGAGAGCAGCACTCCGGGCAGCAGCGGGTCGCCCCAGCACGTCCGTCTGTGTGTGGCCTCACCTCCCCCGTGGGCGCGTCCCACACGAACAGCTGTCCGTCGTGTCCCGCGGAGAGCAGCACTCCGGGCAGCAGCGGGTCGCCCCAGCACGTCCGTCTGTGTGTGGCCTCACCTCCCCCGTGGGCGCGTCCCACACGAACAGCTGTCCGTCGTGTCCCGCGGAGAGCAGCACTCCGGGCAGCAGCGGGTCGCCCCAGCACGTCCGTCTGTGTGTGGCCTCACCTCCCCCGTGGGCGCGTCCCACACGAACAGCTGTCCGTCGTGTCCCGCGGAGAGCAGCACTCCGGGCAGCAGCGGGTCGCCCCAGCACGTCCGTCTGTGTGTGGCCTCACCTCCCCCGTGGGCGCGTCCCACACGAACAGCTGTCCGTCGTGTCCCGCGGAGAGCAGCACTCCGGGCAGCAGCGGGTCGCCCCAGCACGTCCGTCTGTGTGTGGCCTCACCTCCCCCGTGGGCGCGTCCCACACGAACAGCTGTCCGTCGTGTCCCGCGGAGAGCAGCACTCCGGGCAGCAGCGGGTCGCCCCAGCACGTCCGTCTGTGTGTGGCCTCACCTCCCCGTGGGCGCGTCCCACACGAACAGCTGTCCGTCGTGTCCCGCGGAGAGCAGCACTCCGGGCAGCAGCGGGTCGCCCCAGCACGTCCGTCTGTGTGTGGCCTCACCTCCCCCGTGGGCGCGTCCCACACGAACAGCTGTCCGTCGTGTCCCGCGGAGAGCAGCACTCCGGGCAGCAGCGGGTCGCCCCAGCACGTCCGTCTGTGTGTGGCCTCACCTCCCCCGTGGGCGCGTCCCACACGAACAGCTGTCCGTCGTGTCCCGCGGAGAGCAGCACTCCGGGCAGCAGCGGGTCGCCCCAGCACGTCCGTCTGTGTGTGGCCTCACCTCCCCCGTGGGCGCGTCCCACACGAACAGCTGTCCGTCGTGTCCCGCGGAGAGCAGCACTCCGGGCAGCAGCGGGTCGCCCCAGCACGTCCGTCTGTGTGTGGCCTCACCTCCCCCGTGGGCGCGTCCCACACGAACAGCTGTCCGTCGTGTCCCGCGGAGAGCAGCACTCCGGGCAGCAGCGGGTCGCCCCAGCACGTCAGTCTGTGTGTGGCCTCACCTCCCCCGTGGGCGCGTCCCACACGAACAGCTGTCCGTCGTGTCCCGCGGAGAGCAGCACTCCGGGCAGCAGCGGGTGCGCCTCCAGCACGTACGCCTCGTCGCGGTGTCCGCGCAGCACGCGCACCAGCGAGCATGTTCGCGAACACCACACCTAAGGGACGAGAGGGGATTATAATTAAAAAAGATGTTATATTATGCATTCGACACTGGTGTTCATGAAATTAATAAGACTAAAAATAATATTGGATTTGTTTTAAATTTTAATTAAGTTCCTTTCGAAAATATGTTTAAACCACACATGCGTAGCGATTATTAGATACAAATTATAATCCATACTAATATTATAAATGCGAAAGTAACTCTGTCTGTCTGTCTGTCTGTCTGTCTGTCTGTTACGCTTTCACGCAAAAACCGCTGAACCGATTTGGATGAAATTTGGTACAGAGATAGAATAGACCATGGGAAAGAACATAGGCTATCTTTTATTGCGAAAAAAAGGCTTTAAGGGGTTGAAATAGGGGGTGAAAGTTTATATGGTGGAAGTTCGTCGCTGTTGGAAATAAAACCATGAAACTTGGCATTTAGGCACTTAATAAGAAATAAGTCGGTATGTGTTTTAGCTTTTTTGAAAATTCGACCTGTGAGGGGATGAAATAGGGGATGAAAGCTCATATGGAAGGTCGTCATTATCGAAGATAAATCGATGTTTCTTTATGAAACTTGGTATTTGGGCACGTGATAAGAGATAAATAATTGTTCGAGCGTTTTTTTTAATTCTTCTTCTTAAAACCGGTTAAAATCGACTCGAACTCGCGCGTCAAGGGTTCCGTGCATAGGTATTTATGAATATCAAGTGTTAGCAGAGCCAAGCTCATAAGCAAAATGTACGCAATGTGGGGTAATTTTACATGGCTTATTAACATAGACAGTCAGACATGAAAAATTATGATTTTCAGATTTTTCTTACTTATTTTGCTATAAAGGGAATAAAATTTGCTATAAGAGCTTCCTTTATACAAAATTTCAAGTTTCTAGGACTGCCGAAAGTACCCTATAACTTTTTTTGAGTTTAGGGTTTTAATTTCAACTCGATAAATACTCCGCACGTTTACGGGATAAAGGGTCTTGACAGACAGACGGACGGACGGACAGCAAAGTCATCCTATAAGAGTTCCATTTTTTTCCTTTTGAGGTACGGAACCCTAAAAAACATTTGTTCCGGCTCTTTTCAAATTTCGACATTTTTCATACTTACTTGAAAATCTGGGGATGAAAGTTCGTAAGTAATTCCAAACAAATTTACTATAAGTATAGAAATATGTGTAGCAATGCTTAGTAAGAATGCCGTCTTAATTATAATCCTACCCTCCTAACTTACAATACAGGACGCAAGATGTCAAGAGCTCACTATGAAGAATTAGTCCTTTTGTGTTGGCAGGGTAGAATACTTATGTTTTACCAAAGAATGGAAGAACAAAAAAAATTAGTTTAGATATAAAGCAATGTATTAAAATAGGTTATTTTCAGTAAACCGTAGAAGTTTCTATGTGCTATTATTGGCAGAATAGGTACCCTAAATAAATTAAATACTTTCCAAAGTTACTATTCCAAGCGGACGAAGTCGCGGGCAAAAGCTAGTATAACATATATTTTCCCCTCGGGAGTTTCACAAGGCACTATGATGGGCTTACTTTTATACCGGTAATGTTAAAGGAATGGTACTTAAAAATAATTATTGTTATTTTTACGTTTTTCTAATATAAAAACGGCATGTTAGTTATTGTAAAAAAGATTCCTCACCCTGATGGTGCAGTCCGAGACTGCCGTGATAACATATGCGTCGCTCAGGTCCCAGCAAACCATCGTCACCTGCACATAAACACAACCATTTTAGGATTTAGGTACAAATGCACAGGTAAATAAACAAAATATGGAAGACTAATAATATTACTATAAATGAACTTTATTTTAAATGATTTAATTACCTTGAGTTTTTTGCCATCGTCTTTAGCTGATGGATCATCCTGCAAATAAAATAATGTATTAATCAAAAACATATGCTAACTGTTCGGCACACACACATTAATACTGCAGCTGTATCGCTCACCGTGAGCGGGTGGCAGTGCAGCAGCTCGTGGCGCCAGGCGGCCGCGTGCAGCGTCCAGACGGCGGCGGCGCCGTCCTTGGAGCCGGACACGAAGCGCAGCCCGCGGTGCGCCCACGCCAGGCTGTCCACGGCCTCCGAGTGCACCGCCGTCTCCAGCACGCGCGCCGGCCCGCCCTCGCTGTCCACCATGTACACCCTGCCACAGAACATGCCCCTCCTTACTTTACTTCTACCCGATCGCACAATCACTATATGACTTTAACAAGGCCTTTGACAGAATTGATCTTGCTATATTTACTTCTCAGCCGCACGCAATGGGTATTTATGGTGACCTACTGTGATGGCTTTCCTCGTGTAGTAATAATAGATCGCAAGCTGATGTCGTTAACGATCACATGTCATGTTGGGTAATCGTTTCTAGTGGCCTACCGCAGGGATCTGTTCTTGGGCCAGAATTGTTTAAGACATATGAGAACAATCTTATATTAACACCGACTGGATCCAGCCGCCCCCCTCACCTGACGTGGTGGTCCTGCGAGCCGGCGGCCAGGAAGGCCCCGCCGGCGGACCAGGCGGCGCAGATCATGTGGCAGGCGCCGGGCCGCATGCGCTCCATGTACTGCACGGGCTGCGACAGGAACTGGCCGCCGGCCGCGCACGCCCAGAACGCGACCGACCCGTCCGTCGACGTCGACGCCAGCCACCGCACGTCGCCGCGCGCCCACCCCGACCAGTGCACCTGCACACACACACACAACGTGAACACCACGGAGGTCTTACCCGGAGTAGGACTAGTTCATGCAAAAGATCCATGAATATATTAAACGTTACAAATTTACAATTTGCTGCCCCCCTCACCGATGTGATGGTCCCGGCGTGCGCGTGCAGCTGCGCGCGCGGCTCCCCGCCGGCCAGGCTCCAGACGCGCACCAGCCGGTCGACGGAGCCGGCGGCCAGCAGCGCGCCGTCCCTCGTGAGGCAGACGTCCGTGATCTCTGCGCCGGCGCCCCGCAGCGTGCACAGCAGCCGCCCGTCCCGCAGGCTCCACACCTTCACCAGCAGGTCGTCCGCGCCCTGCACGCGACACACGACACACAAGATGAGCTGACGGCTGACCGTGCTCGGCAGGACCATTTTAGTTGAGCGCTGCTTTTTAACGTGGAGGTTCAATGATTTTAAGGGGGCAGTGGCACTAGAACACGCAAAGAGAGGAGACAATACTTAGTAAATAAATATGCATACGAAAAGTAAAACCTTCAGGAATAAAATTCAAAGGATATCAATCCTGTTCGGAACAAGAACATCAGCCTGCCATGCTATGTGATTAGGTTGTTCCACAGTAGCCTAGTATCAAACTGCTGTCTCTCGAAGCGAGCGCGAGGTGTTAAAGACCTGTGGCCAGCTTCTGGACAGTAGACACAGTTTCAAAAGACAGTGTTTCAATGGGATCCAACTAGCAGGATTTTGTTAACACGGCATAGGCACTTGTCTCACCGCCAGCGAGGAAACGATCGGCTATCGACTATTTTCTCACTCGGGAAACGAACAAAAGATATAAGATCCAGTGTGAGTAAAAGAGACACATACATATATTAATAGTTAATCGCTGGCTGTTCACACTGTCGGCGAGAACTCGCTCTTACATCTTTTGTCGCAACGACAAGAGCTATAAAACTCGCTGAGCTATAATACTCGCTCAGCGATGTCAGCTTGGCGACCGCCCCGCACGAGCGAGTCGAGTGGTGCGAGTAATCGCCCGTCGCACGCGAACACTCGCTTACAGCCGAGCGACAAAACTACACTCGCTTCTCGCTGCTCACCCACTCGTTTCTAGTTACTCGCTCTACTCGCTTCTCGCTCATCGTCGGCGGTGGGACAAGTGCCATAGGACCATCATAATCATAACGCATGGAAATGTTTCAAGCCAACGTCCCTGTTGAAAGACAAAAGACCGTCGTTCGTCATCAGAGGCTGCTGAGTCAGCAGACAGCCCAGTGCGGGATGGGAGGGTTCGGTGGTGGACTCGTTACCGTGACGACGACGCGGCCCGCGCAGTCCACGGCGAGGCAGTAGACGGCCGAGAGGTGTCCGAGCGTGCGGCGCTGCAGCCGCAGCCCGGCCAGCATCCGCGGCGGCAGCAGCGCCGCCGGCCCCTGTGCTCCGGTCACGCCGCCCAGCTCGCGGGACACCAGCCGACGCGCTGCCCACACGCAAACGAACCTCATTCATTACGCGGCTTACATGTACACACACACGGACGGCCGAACAAACTGAATCCTGTGTACCAGGGTGGAATCTTTGTGCTACTAGTATCATCTTGACCTCCCATACTTTTGTTAAGGAAATCAGTGAAATTGATAACTAAAAAGTTCCTACCCTGGAACATGAATCGGTTTGTTCGAATGTATGTTGTACTCGTACAGAGACGCGGTCTATAGCGGCTATCGATAAACTAACGATGTTGTATTGTCGACTAAATAATGTCTGTACCAACCTAGCATTCATTGTTCTCTGTACTACATTAACGACTCATCATTTACTAGTAAAGGTGACAAATATGTTGAACACTAACGACCAATGAATCTGTCACCTCCCAGGATAACAGGATCAAAGGAATTTGGGCACAAATTTGTGCCTCTGGGAGAGGACAGGTTAAAGCTCCCTCCAGTACACCAGGTCCACCACGGACGGCTACCCACCCAAGCATTGTAATGAGGGCTATCGTTTTTTGTCTCACTAGATGGCGCACTGTTGCGTGAGGTTTTTAAGTATGGCTTTCAAAGTCTGTTATTACGGGCGTGAAAACAAAGTTTAGATTAAAATCATATTTAATACACCTTAAAACCGTACCATAAAAATATCGAGCATGCCACAGTGTTGCATAGTCCCCGTTTTGTTCGGAAAAAAGGGAGGACAAAGGTTTCCGAAACACAAAAATGTCTCAAAACACAGACATTCATTGCCCCGGAACGCATATTTGCCATAATTAATTTCAGATATTGCAAAATCTTCACAAAATTATTCTAATTAAAAATAAACCCGCGTAGCTCACTCAAAAACTATGATATTTGACATTTCGGAAACCTCACGCTACACTAGCGCCTCTAGTGGCGAATTCATTCGCGATAGCCCTCATTGATATTGATAACAGCAACAATTGACAAGATTTCATATTTCTAAGACTATAATTTGATTTGTTCTCTGTATTCTGTTTGGAAAGAGTGTTCAAGTGATAGGGCTGCTTTTCGCTTGTTGGGATTTTAACTAAGACAACGTGTGCTCGGTATGATTCTTTATTAGCAACTAAAATAATAATAAAAAAACATTTCTTCAAGCGGACTGTACGTATTGCACTACCGGTAGGTATATGATTCTTTATTAACAACTAAAATAATAATAAAAAAACATTTCTTCAAGCGGACTGTACGTATTGCACTACCGGTAGGCATATGATTCTTTATTAACAACTAAAATAATAATAAAAAAACATTTCTTCAAGCGGACTGTACGTACTGCACTACTGGTAGGCATGTATGTATAGCCCTCGACACATAACGTGTAGTTTTAACTAAACAAAGAGAAAGACGCCGATATTTTTAAAATTTCGCTACGATTATTAATATATATCATTTATTACACATTTTTTAAGATGTACTTATTTTAAAAGGGCATAACTCTAAAACTACCACACAATAGATTAATTACTTTTGTCTAGTCTCTATTAAAAAAAAAGATCACGTAAATTAATGACTAACCCCCTTATTCATAAACGACAATCAAACCTATTTTAGTTAAAATGCCGCTAAAATTCGTTTGTCCTTATCTGTCACTTCGACATTTGTATTTGTTAGAAAGGGACAAAGCATTTGTTAGTTAACATAGGCTTGTTAAGTTTTATGAATAAGGGGGTTAGACATTGTCAAAATTATGACAGCTCAAAGGAAACATATCTATTCTATGGTAGTGTTGGCAAATTCAGATATATTAAATTTTTTGTATATTTTTAAATATGTAGAAATAAATTATAATAAATATTTTCCCATGCTCAGGAGGCAAAACTCTTTCGATTCCTGTAGTAATTTACAGCTGTTAAAGAAACTAAATCTTGTCAATTTGCGAAAAGTTTGTGATCATTTAATCAAGGACATTCTTTCTGTGTTTAGACTGTTGATTTTCCGTTCATACGGAGTGGGAATTAATGAAAATGGTCAACATCATTGTGTCGGTTCACTAATGAATTCATGGATCACCATGATATCACCTTTACTGCCAAATGTTGATGGTTAACATAATGTAAGCTTTCCAAAGGTTCTAAAGGGTTAAACAAAGAGCAAAACTCACCGAGCGTGTGATCCTTCTTGAAGAAGGAGTACTTAGGTCGCTCCTGTACGAGCGAGTCTCCGAGCAGCGAGTGGCGCACGCGCAACGCGGAGGCGGCGGCGGAAGCGGAGGCGGAGGCGGGGGCGGGCAGCGCGGGCGACAGCCGCAGCGCGCGCTCGCACACGGCTGCCAGCCGGCTCCACGGCAGGTCTCTGTACTGCGCCGCCTGAAAAGATCAAATCAAGTTAATTTCTCCAAGACACTAGTGGCCTAACTCAGAGAAACAGTAGCGTCTTTCGTGTGGTCGTCGTGCCAGCGTCGACGCGACGCCCAGCACTGGCGATCATTTAGAAGATTTAAAATAATATTGCGCAGTAAATTTTAAGTTTTACAATACAATACAATACAATTACTCTTTATTTGTTTTTGTTTACTTTATTGTTTCTTTCAAAGATTAACCTTGAATCCTAAGAGCATAAAATGTGTAAGCTATTAGTGGAAGCTGTTTTGGCTAATGTATAATTTAAGAAATGATATTTCAACTGTAATAAACTGTGCTGTATGTTTCCCAAAACAATAAAAAAAAATAAAAAAACGTTTGTTCGTTTTTAGTGCACCTTGTTACCACGGTAATGTCTCCTAAGTTACTTATTAAAAGTATGATTTTATGGGGTACAAATCCACTAAAAGTTAGGAATTGTGGCTGTTTTAAAGGCAATTCCTTCATGGCTCATCTCCTCAGCATGCTTATATTAATAGTGCCACAAGAGCTGCAGTCAATGGTTATTGATTAAGTACACACACAGCTACAAAAATAATTGATTGCACAATAGTAGAATGAAAGAAATGAATGAGTAAATGTCAAAACCCTGCTGTCATTACACAACGTGTTGCAGCTGCGTGTGTAATCTTTCACTTCAACTCTCACCTATATCTAATATAAATAAAATAGTTTTTCACTTGTCATGCTCGTAAAGTTCTTGTTTATGCTGTATCTAGGCGACATAAAATGACTTTTTATGTTCTAGTGCATAAAATAAAATGTTTGTCTAAGACCAACTTAAGACCAAGGTAATCAGGTGTCAACAGCCACAAACAAAAAAGTTTGTACATATTTTTTAAATAATTTTTAATTTCTATAAAGCTAAAAATCAATCAAACCAATTGAGTAAAATTAAAAAAAAAGAATTATAATAATGCATAAAAATAAAAGGTACATAGAAAGTGAATTATTGTTTCCACTGTTGCTATTTCATTTCCTCGCAATCTAAGTGAAAATCAGAGTGTAAAACTCAAGCATTAAACCCATTTTCCCCTTGACGTGTCTATCCACTCTCGCCGTACCAGCTCGGGTGGCTATATGAATGTCTTGGGTAAAATGGCTTGTTTTATGCTCTTGTTGTACAATCTACTATTGATAACAACTGAATGGCCAAAGTCGCGTAGTCATTATTAAACAACCATCAACATAATTTGAAATTTAAAAGATAAAGATAAAATAATTTAAAAGATAAAATATTTTATTCGCTTAAACATGAGCATAAGTTAAATACAGTTAACAATTACAAATTGTACAAATCATAATAAATCTTGCACTCGCAGCAAATGCTGAGTCCGCTCCTTTTGCCACAAAAAACTGTTTTACTGATTAGATTTAGTTTATGTTTTCTTTTTCAACTGTTTATTATTTATTTTTTGTGGCAATAAATGATTTCTTTCTTTAAATCCATAAGTACTAATATTATAAATGCGAAAGTGTGTGTTTGTATGTTTGTTCGTCTTACACGTCGAAACGGAGCGACGGATTGACGTGATTTTTGGCATTGAGATAGTTTATGGGCCAGAGACTGACATAGCTACTTTTTATCCTGGAAAAATGCACAATTACCGAGGAAACAGCGCGCGATAACCGAATTCCACGCGGACGAGGCCGCGGGCAAAAGCTAGTAATATAAATCAAACTCGTACTTAACTATCACGTGTCAATTTACGTAACTTTTATTGAATGTTGCGATGTTTCGAATAATGCCGCCATTGCTACGTCAGCCATTATTAGCGCAGTTCGACTGCGTCCGCCACGCGTTCGCCAATCGCGAGGCGGCCCGAAAGCAATCGACCGCGCGAACGAGACAGCACACGCGCGCCCATAAACAGACCGCGAGAACGAATGAGACGGCAACAGACACCTCTACGCCAGCATCCGTCCTTGTGATGCATGATATTACGCGATTTTTGCAAATTGCATAAAAACATTTTATTTCTCACTAAAACCCCCTTAAAACATTTTTCACGATTTTCTACCACATTTTCACGATCACTTTGATGCATCACATGATTTAAGTTTTTTCGTCGATTTCGAGCATTTCGCGTATTTTAGATTGCACATCTCGATATAAAAAACGTAAATAAACGTGAAAATTCACGAAAAAACCTCATGAAACTCACCAATTCATTGTAAGACTGGGCGTGCTCGGCCCCCTCCCAGTCCAGGCGCCGCGGCAGGACCTGTCGACAACCGCATATATAAAAAGTTTTCAGGAAACTTTCAGGCGTTTGACAGCCTCAACCACGTGCGTTTGCTTTCAAAACAATAATAAGCTCTAAACCCGGCACTAGGAAAAGCTCAGACTCACCTCTACTCTCTCGAGTTCTTTTAACAACGTCTGTAAAGAAAAAGGTCCCGATTAGTCATTTTCCCGACACACGATTATATTTCACATCAATTTTCACCTGATTTACCTTTGCAGTTTCCGTCAGGGGTCCACCCGAAAGAAATTTCGCTATCAGAAAGTAGAGTTCTGAAACCGGGAAAGGTAACATTACAGATCTCGTATGTCACTTGATCATAACTTGCAGCTCGGTTTTTGAAGCACTGCACTCACCGGGAACGACCCTAGGGTCCTCGTTAGGCTCCTCCATTATTCTAGTATTTATTACAAGGGTAAAAAAGCCACCAACACATCACAAACACTCAAAAAATCGAGCAAACATTTCACTTTCAGCTTTACATTGTTGACGAACGATAGTTCAACCTTTTGTAAAGTAAAATGGCGTTCACTCGGCTGATAAAACAGGCAAATATCGTCTACAAGTAGAACTCACCTCACCTGTCGTCGTCGTTCTCAATTTTATGCAAAGATGGCGCTACTTTGGACTATTAATTATATGCTTATATGTTTTATTCAATTCTTGAATTTTTAAGGATTTTTATAGGAGAATAAAAAAGAGATTGATTAACTTACTAAAGATTTATTTCTTTGTTTAACTATAAATACAAATATTTTTTGACCAACTCATAAAATCGCAACTCCGAATGACCTACTTTAATTATTTACAAACATGGCAACACTAACACACAAAAGTCAATCGAAGATGCAGCGATGGCAGGCGGTGGTGCGGAGTGTTTATTGAGAAATTATGGGTTTTAATAAAAAACTGTTGTTCACGAACACTGAGAACTGCTCTTGGGCTAGTGACCGAGTGGCGAGGGGTTGTAGTGCAGTGAGGACGCTGTCGAAACGCGTGGAATCGGTGCTCTGATGAGAGACAAAGTATTGCTCAGGATAACCGCCAGAACTGCTGGTTTCGGAACTTCACAGGGGAACACGGGATAATGTAAGCCATTTATTGTAACAACGCTTCGCCAAAGAGGCGTCAAAGCTCTCTAGCAGCTCGTGTGAGGGCTGGGTTTATTATTGTTTTGAAGTCTTGTTACCCTGATCAATAGTTTGTTTATTGATCAATCTCTATAATTAGCTGACCCTAATTGGCCCAGGTGCATTGAACAGAGCTGCGAGGACTGAAAGGTAATAGCTAATACACAGTTCTTCGTTATTTTTGATACAACCACAAACTTTCAGGATAGTTAGTAAGCGTCTTAATAACATTTTCTTATGTTTATAAAAAAATACGACTTTTTTGCCTTATAAAATAAATTGGACATTCTGTCAATTTGCCCAACATACTCCGGAGTCAACATATCACTACGACTACATGATCAGTACTTTAATTTAAAACTGCATACTGATGTGACTCTCGTTGTAGATCTGCTTCTGTTGTGTCAAATGATTGTATGCAATTTCAAATAATTATAATTAAGTGAGATTTTTTAATGTCAAAGAATTATATTAAACTAGCGGCCCGGTACGTGCTTCGTGTTGAAAGTTCGTGTGAAATATAAAAAAAAAATTGGAACATCAAATTCATTTATTCAAACAAAAAAATACATGCTGTATATCTCAGCCATTATTTATTTTTAAACAGCGTTTTTATATTTATAGTGGTTGGTATTTTTATATTTTAGAGGGTCACTGACGTGCTGGCTGAAAATCAGCACTGTGTTGGTATGATGCAGCATCTCTCGCAGCGGCTCAGTAATGACATTTACTGTTCTTTGTGATGTCTATTAGTACAATAATAATGTTGTGCTCTCAATAAATGTATTATTTATTTCTTTTATTTTGACGTAGAAAATGAAGAAAGAAAATAAAATAGTTTATTTAACACACACCCAATGATACTTAGAAAAATTACAAAAAAAAGTGGAAGTACAAAATATGAAGTAAAATAATAAATAATTATCTTTTTAAATGTGTGCACGAGAAGGTTCCCATCTCAGCGTAAATGTAGACTCTTGGGGTGGAGTTAGCTCTAGTCCCATATGGATATTCCCTATGTGTGTTTACTGGGCATGTATTTTGATATCGAAATTTAAAAAATCTATTGTTAAAACGTCGATGGTCAAAATATCGAAAATCAGAATGTTGAACGATCATAAGGTCGAAAGTATAAATTATCGAATGGTACAATTATCGAATGCTAAAATTTCGAGAGTCCTAATATCGACGGATTAAATATCAAAAATTGAAATTTCGAACGATTCTAAGGTCGAAATTCTGAATATCGAATGTCTATAATACCTAAGGGTACAAAGTAATACGAAATTTAACTTTGGCACTCGCCGGCGGCTCCCGCGGCACGCTCGCTTCGCTCGCTCGGCTCGTGCTTGTTTTGGCCACAGTTGAACCTAACACGCTCCTCCTCGCTGTGCTCGTCGTCGCACCTAAACTTTTTGGTTGAATTAATCAGACTTCAGTTTGAAATTCTAGGTACTAAGTAATCTAATCTAAATATTAGGTGCAACGACGATTGCAGCGAGGAGGAGCAGTTAGGTTCAACCGTCACCAGAATCGAGTTCTATGCATTCTTTTGATATTAAGCTGCTTCACTAATTCAATTTTCGATATTTTAATATTTGGCTTTTTGTGTTTCAATATTAACATATATCAATCATTCCGTTGTAGATATTTTGAACTTTCGATATTTTAGCTGTTCGATATTTCAGTTTTAGGAGTTCCAGACGTCGATATAATGATAGTAGATATTTAGATCATTCGATATTTTGACCATCGACGTTTTAACCGTCGACATTTTAACTTTAGATATTTTAAATTTCGATATTCAAATACGTGCCCGTGTTTACTACTTGTGCTGGCATTTCGTGCGCGGTCTGGTCACATTCCACTAAACTGTTTCCTATATTTGATGAGAGTTGTACAGTCACCCTTGTGTATGGTTGTATGTAATATTAATTTTCTTCTGGAATCTTACTATTTTCTTACTAATATTATAAACGCGAAAGTTTGTATGGATGGATGTTTGTTTGGATGTATGTTCGTTACTCATTCACGCAAAAACTACTGAACGGATTTGAATGAATTTGGCATACAGGTAATAGATGCGGAATCCGTTTTAGCCGACCAAAAAACGCTTTATTTCCACTCAATTTTCGCTCTTATTGCTTGGTCATAAAGTGTTTTTTGATTGGTTAAAGCCGACTCCGTGTCGGTAGTAAAGGGGAAACCCTTACTATCGTAAGCTATGTAGGTTTGATTGGCCTAAAATAGTAGTAACCGCTATTGTTATTCATTTTGACCAGTGTGGCACAAGGACGACGAGTATCACGAGGCTACTCAGTACAGCAGCACAGTGAAGCTTAAAGTTCCATCTTACAGACTGGCTAAAACCTGGTTCTTTCTGGGAAATTGCATACTTTTTATAATAAAGTTCCAAAAAATATTACCAATGAAACGGATACAAAATTAAGATCTATTGTCAAGAAGACATTAATATCAAAGGCGTATTATAAAGTTAATGATTATATCATGGACAGGGATATTTGGAAATAATTCCGAGCCCTTACTTCAAATAGTGAATCTACTGTGTTAAAAATTAAGTTGTGTTGTATAGATATCAATGATATTATTTATTAATATTATCGTAAATCTGCTTAAAAAAATATATACCTCATTGAGTTTCTTGCCGGATTGTTTTCAACAGAGGTTTTTCCGAACCGGTGCTAGATTTTTTTTTGACATTCACAAGTGCTTGTTGCAGCCTAAATTTAATAAAGATATTTTGAGTGTGATTTGGGTGTTCCCGTTTGCAGCATGTCGGGCGCGGGCGGTGGCGCGGGGGGCGCCGGGGGCACGGGGGGCGCCGGGGCGCTGGGCGGGCTGGGCGGCTCGCTGGAGGACAAGGACTGCGAGCTGCTGTGCCCGGTGTGCTTCGAGCTGATCGACGAGGCGTACGTGACGCGCTGCGGACACAGCTTCTGCTACGCCTGCATCGCCAAGTCCGTCGAGCAGCACAGGTGGGGACTGGGGACTGGGGACTGGGGACATAGACTTAGCATCAGCATCACAAACAGGGTAAACGATGACGAGTCTATCTTATGGCACCAAAAGCACGTCAATGATCATTATCTCCTTAGTCCTTATTAATACGGTATTTGATTTTCTTTATTTATTTTATAAATCAAAGCTTGTCAAAGCATGTTATCTAACAAAAAAACAATTTTTACGCTACCGAATATAGCAGTGTTATAAAGGTTTGAAGTTCAAGAATAGACAGAGAAAGACTTATTTGCATGAGACGTCACACGCAGGTAGCGCCATACTTGCTGTACAGAGAAAAACGTTTTAGAAAGCGACAGATATAAAGATTTTTCAAAATCCAATTTTCAACCGATTTCATTTTTCTCTTCGCTAAACATTGTCTGTATACAGTCAGCAACAAAGATATGAATACAGCCAAAGTGACAAAAATATGTATAATACAGGACTTTATTGCCCGAACATTAAGGTCGTGTACACATATTTTTGGCATTTTGGCTGTATTCATATCTTTGTTGCTGACTGTACTCGTATCTATATTTTTATGATACTATACAAGATATGGCAAATTCTACAGTTGTCAAATACCGTATTGTTACATATCTGTGACTTATTTTTCAATAACAGACACGTCAAAATCGCTTACCTTCTTTCTAATGCTAAAAAAAAACAAGTTTAATGAGCTCCATACCATAGGAGACCGTGAGGTTGTATGGTTAAAGAAGCATTGAATCCCATTCGCAAACAATAATTTTCATACTGACTCTTTTGATAAATATTCCATCTCTATAAATAATAATACTTAATAATCAATAATACATATTTCAAACTAATTTGGTGACAAAACGGCGTGACCCCGTTGAGTCACCGTCCCGACGTCGCTATCATCTGCGGCATGGTGCCCTGCCCCGGAGCCGCCGGAACACGACGTGTTTCGGCCAGCAGGCAGCACTCGCGATGGTCCCCCAAAGTAAAGTATACCAAAGGTCTCGTTTTCAAAATGTTAAACGAACGGGACATTTTACAAGTGGAACAATTTGCAGATGGGATTTTTGTCTCTGTTCATCATATGCGTTCATCGTTATTCTACGATCGTGTAGCCACTTTTATGTTTAGCAGTATAGACTGCTGCGTACACGCATATTGCTTGTGTCAGCGACAATCATAGTGTTCCCTAGTAATCCGTACTAATATTATAAATGCGAAAGTGTGTGTGTTTGTCCGTCTTTCACGTCGAAACGGAGCGAGGGATCGACGTGATTTTTGGCATAGAGATAGTTTATGGGCCCGAGAGTGACATAGGCTACTTTTATCCCGGGAAAATGCACAGTTCCCGAGGGAACAGCGCGCGATTACCGAATTCCACGCGGGTGAAGCCGCGGGAAAAAGCTAGTAGTAATATAAGTTTGATCAAATAAAGAGGTTCTTTTACGCACATGTACTCGTACAACTGGCGTCTCATTGGCCGCCATGTTTCCGCGTGGCTAAAGCGCTGACGCAACTCTCACTGAACATATTATGTTCTATTTTCAAGTTTCCTTTGACGATATCGAAAATACAAACTGAGACATGGATGCACAGAAAAACCAGAAAAAGAGACCAGCGCTGGGAATCGAACCCAGGTTCTCAGTATTCCGTGCTGCGTGCTATAACTCCTACACCACTGCTGGACAGGAATCTAGACACGAATTTTTCCCATGCATACATATCTCAGGTTGCACGGAATGCTGAGGACCTGGGTTCGATTCCCAGCGCTGGTCTCTTTTTCTGGTTATTCTGTGCATCCATGTCTCAGTTTGTATTTTCGATATGGTTTCACGGGATACCCGTAAAAGTAACAAATTTGAAGTTGAAATAAAAAATACAAAAAGACTCCAAAAAACCAATCATAATTCCTTTGACGAGTTGCTTTTTAGACCACGTTGCTGCTTAGACCAGCTTTAGATGAAGCGATGCGATACTTTCCATGGATGGATGGCCTTGGATGGTGTGATTATTATTTGACAGACGGTGTCCGAAGTGCGGCGCGGCGGTGGCGACGCGCGAGCACATGTTCCCCAACTTCATGCTGAACGAGCTGGTGGCGCGGCGGCGGCTGCGGGCGGCGCGCCCCCCCGCGCCCCCCGACGGGGGCGGCGACCGCCTGCGCAGCCTGCTGGCCGCAGAGAGCCGCCACCTCGCCATGCCCGACGTGGAGCTCATGCTGGAGGTGGGTGCAAACCTCCCGTAGACAGGGTCACAATGACCACCCGCCATTGAGCGGGTCACTTGACTTGCCCGCGCTGCGTCTTCCGCGCACTTATACGCCATGTATTCAACTTTAATTATAAGAAATGCTAACTTGTATCCTAGAATATTTCTAAGATAATGAGATGGTGGCGGGGCTTATCTGAATCGATCGCGCGCGAGATAGATACCGCACTCCTCAAATCCTATCGGCACGATCCAGAGAAACCGTGTGTCGCATATTTTTGACCATCTCTTTATTTCTACCAAGATCACTCGTACCGAGAATCTAATTGACGCCTGAGTATTTAGTCCTTCGAGCCGGACAGCCTTGAGCTGCCTCGCGTACCGTGCTTGAGTTCTGGTGGCGCGAGCTAGAGCCGTCTACCCTGATATCGACCCAATGCTCACCATCGCATCTAAGAGAGCATCGTTGTACATTGGGTATCCAGTATCCAGGGTGAGCAGTGAGCAGTGTGTGTGCGTGTGTGTCAGGTGCTGACGCGGCGCAAGCGGCTGCTGGAGGCGGAGTCGGCGGCGGCGCACCAGCGGCTGCTGTACGAGTTCCTGGCGCAGCTGCACCGGCACCGCACGCAGCAGCTGGCCCAGCTGGCGCGGGAGGCCGCGCTCGTGCAGGCCGACATGCAGACGGTGGCCGGCGCGCTCACGGTGAGACACGGCACACCAGACGCTGCTGTTGGACCCATGCTCGAACACCCCTCAACCATTCACTACATTGGGTACCCCATGGTTCTTTTAAATGTAACTATTTGTTCATAAAACTCATTTCACTCTCGACTTAACCATCGACCCTCGCCTGCGACTCGAAGAATGTATTCGTCTCGGGTAAAACGGCACGTTTGTGCACTTATACTGTCGGTTCCCCAACACATTGGGTACTGCCCCTTAGTACGCAGTAAGCATATAAAAGTGTTAGCCTACGTCAGGGAGCCGCCCGTACAGTGCAGTATTTTGTCGCAGGAGCTGCGCGCGGGCGCGGCGGGGCTGGCGACGTTCCCCGAGGACGCGCCCGCCGGCGCCACCGCCGACGCCGTGCACGCGCTACGCAAGGTGACACCAACCCTCCGCCCCTCCACCACACCACGATCCCACTTCCCCATCACACCACCACTACACAACCCCACCTCCCCACCACACCATGACCCCACCTCCCCATCACACCACCACAGCACGACCCCACTTTCCCACCACACCACCCCTCCACCTCACCACGCCTCCGCCACACCTCAACCCCACTTCTCCACCACACCACGGCCCCACCTCCCTACCACACCACGACCCCACTTCCCCACCACACCAACCCTCCGCCCCTCCACTACACCACGACCCCATCACACCACAACACCACTTCCTCACCCCACCACCCCTCCACCACACCACGACCCCACCTCCCCATCACACCACCACACCACTTCCTCACCCCACACACCACCCCTCCACCACACCACGAGCCCACTTCCCCACCACACCACCCTTCCACTACACCATGACCCCACTTCCCCACCACACCACGATCCACCTCCCCATCTCGCCACCACACCACAACCCACTTCCCTACCACACCACCCCTCCACCACACCACGACCCCACTTCACGTTATTATTCACGATGACGGACAGATGCTCGGCAATTAACTCGAAGTTTAAACTAGAGATGGGCAAATCTGGATCTGAAGATAAGTCAGATCCTTAAGCGGGTCCGAATCCCTTATCGACTCCTTTCTAATGTTATCGACTCCGAGGAGTTACTAACCGACCAACCTATTGGATCGAGCGACTCGCGATCGGCGATTCAGCACTCTTCACTTTCGTTCAATCACGTCAGATCGGGTCGGATATGTGCCGTCCTGCTCACGCTAACAGCATTTATTATAAGAGGAAGAGGGATAGCATGATACCAGTTTCAGAGCCGCTCCCCGGAGCTGGTTCGCCAGTAGTAAAGCTCGCTAAAACGCTCCCGTTTATTTTGTGATCTTTTATCTGTAATATAATATTCCCTACGATGCTCATTCTTATTACAAGTAGGTAAATGTACCTTTACGTTGATGATGTTTGTGTTACAGGAGTTGACGGAGTTGGCTGGTTCGGTGTCGGACAGCGCGGCGCCCGCGCCCGACGACGAGGGGTTCGCGGGCGGCAGCGGGGGGGGGACGCGCTCGCCAACAGGTGAGGGGGGGCCAGCGGGCAGCGGGGGGGGGGGCGCCTGACGACGAGGGGTTCGTTTGGGACGCGCTCGCCAACAGGTGAGGGGGGGCTCCCAACAAGTGAAGGGGTGATCAGGGAGGTGCTGCCAACAGATAAGTATAGGGCTCCCTACCAACCACCTCACACGGTAGCAGTACCCCCTATTGCTGGGTGAGGTGGGGGGCTCGCCAACTGGTGAAGAGGGGAGTCAACAGGGGGAAGAGCTGCCAGCAAAAAAGAGGAAAATAAATGTAATATAATGTAAAAAAAGCTTATCGAAAATACAAACTGAGACATGGATGCACAGAAAAACCGCCTCAGCCGCTGAGAGCGGAACATAGATGTCGCTAGTGCTGCTGCATAAGTAGCGTAGTTGAAATAAGCAACCTGAGATATGTATGCATAGGAAAAATTCGTGTCTAGATTCTTGTCCAGCGGTGGTGTAGGGTTATAGCACGCAGCACGGATTGCTGAGGACCTGGGTTCGATTCTCAGCGCTGGTCTCTTTTTCTGGTTTTTCTGTGCATCCATGTCTCAGTTTGTATTTTCGATATAGTTTCACGGGATACCCGTAAAAGTAACAAATTTGGAGTTGAAATAAAAAATACAAAACGACTCCGAAAAACCAATCATAAAAAAAACTTGTTTTAAAAAAATGTGATAATTTATTAAAGTTGCACGCACATGGCGGCGGCAGGTGGCGGCGCCTGGTGGCGCACTTCGAGGACTTCGTGCAGTGCTACTTCGCGCACCGCGCCGACGACCTGTACTTCCCGGCGGCGACCCCCGCCCGCCCCCGACGCGCCCGCGACCCCCGCCCCGCCGCCCCGGCCCCCCGGCCCGCAGGACGACCACGTGCCCGACAACGAGCCCAGCAGTGAGTGACCCGCCGCCGCCCACACCCCACAGCCCACAGGGCCCGTCCGCACGTAGCGAGAGCGACCCGCATGCGCAAACGGCTCGCTCTTATAAAGTGGGTGATCGACGCACGAGCCGTTATACCGCGGTTTTACTCGCGACTCGTTGCTACTGATCGAAACAAAAAAATAAAAGTCATAGAAATAAAAAATAGATCAGAGCCCATACATAGATTTAACATGTTATAAACAATAATCCCTATACGAGTCTTTCAAACTAAAATAGGAAACAAAATTAACAAGTCAAGAATCTTCATTGTAAATACCTAAGTAAGGGTTTTTTTTATCCATTTGTCAATCGTTTTTCTCTTAGGATTAACCATTTTAATAACACGGGAAAGACTGAGAAGAACTCAAGCGACATTTAAATGTCATAATATGTGACGTTGACGTGATTTATTTTATTTTAATAATTATGCAGATGAAAGTCGCTTATCAAAGAGGTCAAATGTTACAGAATAATGTTAAAGGCGATAACAGGCGAAGAGTCGATTCGATAACTGGAATAGTCGATAAAACTTATGTTCAATCCCTTGGATTTTTGATTTTTGCTATGAGAAATTCAGCTCCTTAGTGATGACAATCGACATTCACAGATTTTCGATAAAATGTTCAGTCAGTAAGAAAATCGTCAGATTTGACTTTTTTATGCCAATCACTCCCATTTCTATCAAGGATTAAAACACTCTTTGAGACCAACTAAGGTTAGAATACTCGAACACCCACAAATCAAAGAAAACTTTTTCCATACAGTTCGTAGTGTACTAATTTGCAAAATGAAACTTTATGTAGACAACTAAAAACTGAACATTTTAAGTAAAGTTAGTGTGTTAACCCAGTACTGCTGGCCAATCCCCATCTGAACGTTCCACTCTCGACCCATGTGCTCTTGACAGCAAGGCTCGCGGTGCTCGGCGCGCAGTTCCGTATCACTATCAACACCAGTTGTATCTTCGGCAGCGACGACGAAGCCCCCGTGCAACGGCGACCAGCGGCTGCCGGAGGGCGCGGGCGTGGAGCCCCCCCCGGCGCCCCCCGGGCCGCCCCCCGGCGGGGGCGCGGGGGGCGCGGGCGGGCTTGACGCCTTCCGCGAGGACCTGGTGTCGTTCACGCGGTACCGCGCGCTGCGTCCGCTGGCCACGCTCTCCTACTCCAGCGACGCCATCAACTACTCCACCATCGTCTCCACCATAGGTAAATAAACATCACTCTACCTACCCCGTCGCGTCCACGGTGGACTTTGGACGGTGGACCACGGGGGGCCACCATTAGCCGGCACTGCTATTGCCGTATGAAAAATATTTTTTTCCATTTTTGCACTTGATATTTCTATCTCCAATTTGGAAATATTTCTCACCTCTTCTGCAGTCAATCTAGTGAAGTCCTTACAATTTCAAATTGAAAATAAAATCAAATTGTCGCGGCTGTTTTCGAGGGCGGTCGAGTCGTATACATTTGACACGAGAAAGATTGCCCCCAGCTCAAACGGCGCGGCGCGTTCTAACCTAGCCGGCGAGTGGTGAGTGGTGAGTGGTGACCGACGCGGCCCGCTCGGAAAAACTACGAACAGATAATATCAGGAAGCGTAAAAAAACAAGCTGTCATTATCAATATATAACACGTCATTGAAACGTTAGATGTAAGAAGTGATCCGTCTGAACGTCAGTCAAGTTGTCATCTGACGTTGCATCACGCGAGCCAACCAATCCCTGCACTCTTTCTGAATTTGAATCAATCAACAAGCACGTCTATTTGCAACCTTGAAATTGATTCGTATTTGAATCATAGTCGTTTTGGTTCGAGGTATGGTATGGCCACTTTTTGTGTGGAATTTGTTCTGAGTTACACTTCCTTATATTATTTGTTCGTAGGAAAAATTGCTTATATTATATGGCGTTTAATGTAAATGTTGAGAGGTCACGCTCTTTTTTTTTATTCGACTGGATGGCAAACGAGCAAGGGGGTCTCCTGATAGTATGAGTTTACCGCCGCCCGCAGACACCTGCGACACCAGGGGGATTGCAGATGCGTTGTCATCCTAGAAGCCTAAGATGGGATATGTCAAGTGCCAGTAATTTCACCGGCTGTCTTCCTCTCCACGCCGAAACACAACAGTGCAAGCACTGTTGCTTCACGGCAGGATTAGCGAGCAAGATGGTGGTAGGGCTCCGGGCGGAGCTTGCCCAATGCACAAGGTCCTGCCACTACCACTACCAGCGGGTGTCTGTTGCAGAGTTCGACAAGGACGAGGAGTTCTTCGCGATCGCCGGAGTGACCAAGCGCATTAAGGTGTTCGAGTACGAGGCCGTCGTGAGGGACGCCGTCGACGTGCACTACCCGTGCGCCGAGATGCAGTGCGCGCACAAGATAAGCTGCGTGTCGTGGAACGCGTACCACAAGGTACCGCCCCCCTCCCTCTCCAGAATAGCGGATGTTGTTTAGGGAACTGTTAACCCTTTCTGCCATCCCATTCCGCTGAGGGCACGCGCCGTATGTTTCAACACGCTTATGTATGCAGTGACGTGCCGTAAACGTCAGGACTTCACCGCATGCTCTCCACGCAGTCGTGATCGTGATGATTAGAGCACGTTTCTGTATTATGATTGTTTTGAGCAGCGGTGTGGCGGGTCGTTCTTGTTTGTTTGCTGAACGTGCGTGTCGGTGGTTGCGAGTGTATGTCGTGTGTGTGTTGCAGAACGTGTTGGCGTCGGCGGACTACGAGGGCACGGTGGCGGTGTGGGACGCGGGCACCGGCCAGCGCACGCGCGCGCTGCTCGAGCACGACAAGCGCTGCTGGAGCGTGCACTTCAACCGCGCCGACGTGCGCCTGCTGGCCTCGGGCTCCGACGACGCGCGCGTCAAGCTGTGGGCGCTCAACGCGGACAGGTGAGGGGGGGGGCGCGCTTCAACGTGTGCTGCGTCCGCTTCAACCCGCGCTCGTCCTGCCACCTGGCGTTCGGCAGCGCCGCCCACTGTAATAATAGTGTGTGTGTGTTGGTGTAGGTCTGTGGCGACGCTGGAGGCGCGCTTCAACGTGTGCTGCGTCCGTTTCAACCCGCGCTCGTCCTGCCACCTGGCGTTCGGCAGCGCCGCCCACTGTAATAATAGTGTGTGTGTGTTGGTGTAGGTCTGTGGCGACGCTGGAGGCGCGCTTCAACGTGTGCTGCGTCCGTTTCAACCCGCGCTCGTCCTGCCACCTGGCGTTCGGCAGCGCCGCCCACTGTAATAATAGTGTGTGTGTGTTGGTGTAGGTCTGTGGCGACGCTGGAGGCGCGCTTCAACGTGTGCTGCGTCCGTTTCAACCCGCGCTCGTCCTGCCACCTGGCGTTCGGCAGCGCCGCCCACTGTAATAATAGTGTGTGTGTGTTGGTGTAGGTCTGTGGCGACGCTGGAGGCGCGCTTCAACGTGTGCTGCGTCCGTTTCAACCCGCGCTCGTCCTGCCACCTGGCGTTCGGCAGCGCCGCCCACTGTAATAATAGTGTGTGTGTGTTGGTGTAGGTCTGTGGCGACGCTGGAGGCGCGCTTCAACGTGTGCTGCGTCCGTTTCAACCCGCGCTCGTCCTGCCACCTGGCGTTCGGCAGCGCCGCCCACTGTAATAATAGTGTGTGTGTGTTGGTGTAGGTCTGTGGCGACGCTGGAGGCGCGCTTCAACGTGTGCTGCGTCCGTTTCAACCCGCGCTCGTCCTGCCACCTGGCGTTCGGCAGCGCCGCCCACTGTAATAATAGTGTGTGTGTGTTGGTGTAGGTCTGTGGCGACGCTGGAGGCGCGCTTCAACGTGTGCTGCGTCCGTTTCAACCCGCGCTCGTCCTGCCACCTGGCGTTCGGCAGCGCCGACCACTGCGTGCACTACTACGACCTGCGCGCGCCGCGCCAGCCGCTCGCCGTCTTCCGCGACCACCGGTCGGTACTAGACGTACTAGAGGTACTAGAGTACCGGTACACACACACCACAACCCACAACCCACATCGCCCTATCACTCACTCTGTATCAGATGATACCAGTATAAGACGCAAAAGTACTTCTTTTTTTTTTCAAGATACCGTCTTGTCTTAAGAAGGTAGCACAATAGGAATTCACAGCGGAATCGGCTTAAGCCTATCAAAAAACTCTTTATGTCCACGGAAAAGAAGCGAAATAGTAGATTGTACAACAAGAGCATAAAACGAGCCATTTTACCTAATACGCTCTTATATACCCGAGCCGGTACGGCGAGGGTGGATTGACACGTCGAGGGGAAAATGGGTTTAATGTTCGAGTTTTACACTGCTTTTCACTTAGATTGCGAGGTAATGAAATAGCAACAGTGGGAACAATTGTTCACTTTCTATGTACCTTTTATTTTTCATGCATTATTATTATATAATTATATTTTTTAGTTTTATTGATTTATTTTGACTAGCTATTGCCCACGGCTCCGCCCGCGTGGTATTCGGTTATCGCGCGCTGTTCCCTCGGGAACTGTGCATTTTTCCGGGATAAAAAGTAGCCTATGTCACTATCTATGCCAAAAATCACGTCGATCCGTCGCTCCGTTACGGCGTGATAGACGGACAAACACACAAACATACAAACACACTTTCGCATTTAGAATATTAGTATGGATGTGGATTTTTGGTTTTAAATAACTTAACTTTTTTGTTTGTGGTTGTTGACACCTGATTACTTGGTCTTAGACGAAGATTTTATTTTATGCACTAGAGCATAAAAAGTTATTTTATGTCGCCTAGATCCAGCATAAACATCAACTTAACGAGCATGAGAAATGACCAACAGAGAGACTTCCTTTTCGCTCTTATTGCGATTACATAAAACGTTTTTTGGTCGGCTTAAGCCGATTCAGTGTCGATAGATGTGGGGAGACCTTATGAGAAGTCTCTTCGTTCCATTCTCCATACAAACATAGTCCCGGTCTCATTTAAAAACAAGGCAACAGAAATAGATGAAATTTTGTATGTATGGACTACACGTAATTATCTATGCTTGTGGTTTTCAGATTTTCATATAAATGTGTAATATCAGAATGACAGGAGCTCAAAAGTCGACAAAAAAAGATGTCAATTTTGCACGAGAATTACAGACTAATGAAGCATTTTTACAAAAATCGAAAAAACTACAGGCATAAAAAATATAATGAATATCTTGATTGTAAAATATCATTGATTTCTGTGCTATACTTTTCGTATAATATGAGGACAACGAAAGCCAAATTCAACCGCCCAAATCTTGGAAAGCCTACAGCTATTTCGATATAATTACGGATGGCATTGGGGGGGGGGGTACGGCTGCGAGCGCTTATGTCACGAGCGATAAAGACAGCAATATCCTAAACGAATATCTATCGCGGCCGCGTGGCCGGCAGGGAAAGTTCTCTTAAAGGTTTCGATCATGTTCTTAGCAAGGCGGTGTCGTACGTGAAGTTCCTGGACGCGCGCACGCTGGTGTCCGCGTCGACGGACTCGGCGCTCAAGATGTGGCGCGTGGAGTCGCCGCGCTGCGTGCGCTCCTTCACCGGACACGCCAACGAGAAGAACTTCGTGGGACTCGCCACGGAGGCCAGCGGCCGGTGAGTACCAGGCACCAGGCCGGCGGACGGGCAGTACCAGGCCAGCAGTGCCATCTAGTGCCGCGCTGCGTGCGCTCCTTCACCGGACACGCCAACGAGAAGAACTTCGTGGGACTCGCCACGGAGGCCAGCGGCCGGTGAGTACCAGGCACCAGGCCGGCGGACGGGCAGTACCAGGCCAGCAGTGCCATCTAGTGCCGCGCTGCGTGCGCTCCTTCACCGGACACGCCAACGAGAAGAACTTCGTGGGACTCGCCACGGAGGCCAGCGGCCGGTGAGTACCAGGCACCAGGCCGGCGGACGGGCAGTACCAGGCCAGCAGTGCCATCTAGTGCCGCGCTGCTTGCGCTCCTTCACCGGACACGCCAACGAGAAGAACTTCGTGGGACTCGCCACGGAGGCCAGCGGCCGGTGAGTACCAGGCACCAGGCCGGCGGACGGGCAGTACCAGGCCAGCAGTGCCATCTAGTGCCGCGCTGCTTGCGCTCCTTCACCGGACACGCCAACGAGAAGAACTTCGTGGGACTCGCCACGGAGGCCAGCGGCCGGTGAGTACCAGGCACCAGGCCGGCGGACGGGCAGTACCAGGCCAGCAGTGCCATCTAGTGCCGCGCTGCTTGCGCTCCTTCACCGGACACGCCAACGAGAAGAACTTCGTGGGACTCGCCACGGAGGCCAGCGGCCGGTGAGTACCAGGCACCAGGCCGGCGGACGGGCAGTACCAGGCCAGCAGTGCCATCTAGTGCCGCGCTGCTTGCGCTCCTTCACCGGACACGCCAACGAGAAGAACTTCGTGGGACTCGCCACGGAGGCCAGCGGCCGGTGAGTACCAGGCACCAGGCCGGCGGACGGGCAGTACCAGGCCAGCAGTGCCATCTAGTGCCGCGCTGCGTTGCGCTCCTTCACCGGACACGCCAACGAGAGAACTTCGTGGGACTCGCCACGGAGGCCAGCGGCCGGTGAGTACCAGGCACCAGGCCGGCGGACGGGCAGTACCAGGCCAGCAGTGCCATCTAGTGCCGCGCTGCTTGCGCTCCTTCACCGGACACGCCAACGAGAAGAACTTCGTGGGACTCGCCACGGAGGCCAGCGGCCGGTGAGTACCAGGCACCAGGCCGGCGGACGGGCAGTACCAGGCCAGCAGTGCCATCTAGTGCCGCGCTGCGTGCGCTCCTTCACCGGACACGCCAACGAGAAGAACTTCGTGGGACTCGCCACGGAGGCCAGCGGCCGGTGAGTACCAGGCACCAGGCCGGCGGACGGGCAGTACCAGGCCAGCAGTGCCATCTAGTGCCGCGCTGCGTGCGCTCCTTCACCGGACACCGTGAAGTCTTCGGCCAGCTGTTTGGCTTCCTGATACGACACGACACCTATTTTCTCCTTCACCTGCTCAGAATAAGTCAATCTTGGTCTTCCTCTGTCTCATCTTCCTTCTACTTTTCCTTCCAGCAGGTCAACAAAGAAACTATCGTGCCATATAGTTAACAACGGAATATGCATGCATTGCGGCAAGTTTCTTGCGACGCATTCTTGGCAATGATAGTTTTTCTGAAAGCGTTGGTAATATAAAAAAGAGACATATAAAAGAACCCTTTGTGGCTTTACAGAACCAACGTTTGATACAGATGTGACTGCGTTTCTAGGTACGTGGCGTGCGGGTCCGAGAACAACGCGCTCTACGTGTATTACGCGGGACTGTCCAAGCCGCTGCTGGCGCATCGCTTTGACGCCGTGCGCGGCTTCCTTGAGAGAGGTACCCCCACCACCACCACCACTACTGCTACCATCACCACCACTGCTACCATCACCACCACTGCTGCCATCACCACCACCACCACTACTGCTAACATCACCACCACTGCTACCATCACCACCACTGCTGCCATCACCACCACCACCACTACTGCTAACATCACCACCACTGCTACCATCACCACCACTGCTGCCATCACCACCACCACCACTACTGCTAACATCACCACCACTGCTACCATCACCACCACTGCTGCCATCACCACCACCACCACTACTGCTAACATCACCACCACCACCACTACTGCTACATACCATCACCACCAACTTACCTAACCTACTAATACCCAGGATGACTACTCAAATCAGACATCTAAGTTGAAAATATTCGCCGTAAACAAACACTGTAGAGCGTATTTACCGTGTCGATAATTTTTTTTTCTCAAAAATGTCCGTAAAAGTCCACATTATTCCTTACAGAATGCTAAGTGCATAGTTTATGGTCAGCGAGAAATTAAAAAGTTAAAAAAATTGTAGGCGCGGTAGCTCGACAATACTTTATTATTGTCGAGTTTCAAACTTTTTAAAAAGTGAAAACGGCCATGGAAATGTTGGCACAAGTCGTATACAGCCAACTCAAATGGCGCATAAAAGCGCATAAAAGTCAAAGTCAAAGTCAGAATATCTTTATTCAATTTAGGCTATAACAAGCACATATGAATGTCAAAAAAAAATCTACCACATACGACACGTCACTGCGATGCAGCTGCAGCGGTGTGGAGAGCATGCGATAAAAACGGTGCGCATACGATGCGTCACTGCGATTCCGTGCCGTCACCGTTTTTGAAGCAGCGGTTTGGTCACAACTTTATTCGTCGTCAACAAACCCTGTAGAGCGTTTTAACATTAAGTTTGTCGAGTTCATAAACATTGTGAGCTAAAATTTAATCAAAAATATCTGAATACGCTTCTACGCCGTTAACAATAGTCGTGTTCAGATATTTTTGATAAAATCTTTGCTCACAAACTCACAAGTTTCTGAACTCGACTGTACGTTGATTGATATAAAACCACACTCGTATTATTCGCCGTAAACAAACCTTGTAGAGCGTTTTCACCTGTCGACAAAAACGTCAACTTTACGTTGATAAAAAATCATGCCGTATTATTCACCGTAAACAAATACTATAGAACGCTTTCACCGGTCAGCCGTCAGCTAACAGGCGAGACCCAACAGATGCCATCAGATGAAAGAAAGCCATCAACTTAGTTGATTTTTTTATGACCTTTAGTGATACATATTTGAAGTGTTAATAATTCTCTACCTTATTCTACCCGCTGCCCGCTTTGGTAACGCCATCTAATTTTTCCAAGCATTCTACCGTCACTTATCCTAGGTGCGTTATCGCCGTCGTTGTATCGCCTACGCTGCTTTAACTTATAGTGACAAAATCCAATATAATTGAAATTTGATTTACAATTAGTGACATATTTTGAAATGTATGCCCTTAGATTTTGAGTTGTGTCACCATCACATGAGGGTTTTTCGACATGCGACATATCGCTAGATGGCGTCAGTATCGTGAGGTCCGTTTGACGTTTCAGTCTTGCTGAATAAATGAATGAGCCAACCGCTCATTTAAATAGTACATTGTGTCTTAAGGGCGGTAAATAAGGAATTACGAACGAGAGTCTATTAGAAGCCCGAAGTCGAAGACTGCGGGCTTTAATGAGTCGATGTTCGTAATTCTAGTACCGCCCGTGCGACATACAATGTTTTTCATCACATTTGCGAGTAAAATTTTATATTTCTAAAAGAAAAAATATAATTGTTCCAAATATTGGCGATACCTTAGGCTGCGCTCTTGGCAGCGCCGCCCTCCCCCTCCCTCAGCATGTGCCTGAGCCGCATGTGCATGTGGTCCTGCTGCTACGCCATGCGCAGCACTATCAGTACGGGCACGGACTCATTGACCGACCGCGGGCTTCATGACAAGAAAATTTGTACGCGCAACGACTCATTGACCGACCGCGGGTTTCATGACAAGTACATTACGGTCGAGGGTTTGTTTGGGGGGTTGCAATCAAGGTAGCCTGCATGTTTTGACACTGTTTACGAGCAAGTGTGATGAAATAATTATTTAATCGCAAGCGTGACAGAGATGTCAAGCGGACCTCGATACTAACGCCATCTGGCGATATTTGGATTATCGAAAAACCGTAACGGTTGCAGGCACGGGCGGCGAGCGGCGCGAGGACGAGCCGTCGGAGTTCGTGTCGGCGGTGTGCTGGCGCCGCGCGCCGCCCTCCGAGCGGCAGGTGCTGCTGGCCGCCAACAGTCAGGGCACCATCAAGGTGCTGGAGCTGGTCTGAGCCTGCCGCCTGCCGCCTGCCGTGGGGGTGCTCCGAGACAAGCGCAGTGCTGCTGGGGGTACCAGCTGCCTGCTGAGTGGCCCGATGCACGCCAGTTATCGCTGCCATACACCACCATCACGAACAGAACTCTTCCGAAAAACGCGATCCAACAATCAAGGGTATTTTGACATGTGAAATATTGCTAGATGGATAGTATCGATCGATAGGTCCGTTCGATGTTACAGTCTCGTTTAGTTATTCAACCAATCACAAACGTGTCAAAGTTGTCAAACGGACCTCACGACGACACTAGCGCCGACTGGCCTCACAGAAACCCTTATTGACATGAGAGTGGTTGCCGCGTAATTTGGTTTTGCTAAAAAAAAACTCTTTGTCAAAGACGGCCATGCAGAACGATTGGCGACGCGATCGGGACCAACCCTGTAAGGGCCTTCGCGCAGTACAGCTCTAGTGGAAACAGTCTAGTCATCTATGGTAGAAACAGCCTTACGGCGCGCCACGAGATGCAGGCAGATTATGGAGTGTCAAGCGCTTGGCGCCGCGCCGTGCTGATGTGACCTAGATTTATCGCTGTATACATTATGTATAGCTACCTTGTCGCACCAGTAATAAGTGAGATTAGTGTTCTTTTGTTTTTGTTTCTTTTTTATACATATAAATGTGAATGTCTCAGGTTAATTGAATGGTAAGCGACTTGTATCCATTTACTGAGTTCTGTTGGGTTGATCCCCATCGCTTCCCCAAAATTGTACCTACTGTATGACTTCCGCCATCTTGGAACGAGAAAATCATGTCAACTAGCGAACAATGACCGCTTGGATAAGACGTTATATTATCACTCGCAGTTACGTGACGGTTTTTCGGTACGAGTCTAGGAAAGTCACAAGTTTTGACAGTTTGCATAACTTTGTGTGTGTGTGAGTGTAACCCACTTGTGAGACGGCAGAAGTGTAATGTAAGGACAAGCTAAAGTCAAGTCCTGTCTGTGCTTCGTGGAACTTGAAGCGTCGACTTGGTGTAGTGACACACAGCAGCAAGGCAAGGCAGTGGCCCAAAGTCAGTGTTCAGAGCTAAGATTTAATTTCTATTTCTTACGTGAATTTTAACTATTTTGTTATGAATATGAATTGTGTATTGTATATATATCATGACAATTAAGAAAAAATCAACGAAACAAGCCGTAGTTACGCGTACTCCTTACGATAGAAAAAAAAAACTTTAATGAACCTCTCACCCTCAGGTATATCTGCCAAAAGTACAAAAACCTAACAAAAATATGATTTGTACAGTCAAATTATGATTGGTTTTTTGGAGTATTTTTGTATTTCTTATTTCAACTCCAAATTTGTTACTTTTACGGGTATCCCGTGAAACCATATCGAAAATACAAACTGAGACATGGATGCACAGAAAAACCAGAAAAAGAGACCAGCACTGGGAATCGAACCCAGGTCCTCAGCAATCCGTGCTACCCGTAAAAGTAACAAATTTGGAGTTGAAATAAAAAATACAAAAAGACTCCAAAAAACCAATCATAATTTGATTGCTTAATAGCGACATCTCTTGTCTGGGTGAGCGGTTAGTTCCGAAAGAATGTGACGTCTCTTGACGAAACATAGATGTCGCTTGTGCTGCTGCTTAAGTAGCATAGTAGAAATACGCAACCTGAGATATATATGCATAGGAAAAATTCGTGTCTAGATTCCTGTCCAGCAGTGGTGTAGGGGTTATAGCACGCAGCACGGATTGCTGCGGACCTGGGTTCGATTCCCATTGCTGGTCTCTTTTTCTGGTTTTTCTGTGCATCTATGTCTCAGTTTGTATTTTCGATTGTACAGTCAACGTCATAAATAAGTAATCACTTTTGTACCTTGTCACTTTAACGTCATGTTTGAAAAGCCATACGAAATTGTGTAACGACTGAAAGCGACAAGGTGCAGAAATGATCACTTACATATTTATGACTATGACGTTGACTGTACTTAGAAGTCTATTATCAAAAAAAAGTTTCGTTGACTTTTCCTTAGATCAGAGGCCATATTGTCTAAAGCGCGGGCATTCACCCTCTATTTCTGCCCTCTTCCAACACCGTGCGTATGACAGAAACAAGTGGTGACAATGATTGTGATTCCGAGTGCTCCGGACAGTAAGGTCTCCGGTGCCGCAGCGTGGTCGCGACCACTCGGTGTTGGTGTCTATTAATTGTGATTGTTCTTTTACTTGAGTAAATGAAAAATTTATTTGTTAAATACTATTTTTCGGTAACTGCCGAATACACTGTAAATCGGACGGTTGAAAAGTAAAATATGTAAATGTGATCACTTGTATTATTTTTAAATAAAAACTATACTTATGTAATGTAAGAGATATAGAAGTGTCATCGTGGGATTCCGTAATCCGTACGTAACTAAGTTTCGCCATGCCGTCCGTCCGTCCGTCCGTCCGCAGCTTTGCTTAGAGACTGAGACTGAGACGCTGTCAAAATTATAAAATGAAATTATAAAAAACATTTCTTGGGGCAACGTGGAAAAGATTTTTTTACATCTAAACCCGAAGTAAGGGCACAAGCACAATAAAAGTAATATAGGCAGTAATTCGACTTCATACTAGAGGGCCAAAATCGACGCACGCACTCAGCGGAGCGTCTTACACGGCCGCGGCCGCTAACCCGACTTGACTACGCAACGCAGTGCCACGCCGCGCGCCGCGCAGTGCGGTCGCTGCGCTGGTCGTGGTCGAGTGAGTGCACGAGAACGTGTGTATTGCAGTGTTTACGAGTGCCTAAATTCAACGCTGATAAAACCAACATTATCATTTTTTATTATTAAGTACAAGCTTTTATTTAGTTTCACCTGTCCCGTTGTCTGTCTGTAGTCAAATCTTGCAAGTCAAATTTGACCAACTTCTAGTAGTTAGATTGACTTGAAATTTGGAATACTTATGTAAATCGCGTGACAATACAATAATCTAGTAGTGACATCCTGGTAGTCCAGCCAGGATCGTTTCCGCAGGACGGAACTCTTCAACGGTTAATAGCATCGACTTGAAATTTGGTATGCAAATGTAGTTTGGGTGACAATGCAAGCACAGTCAGCAAAAGAAGCTTGTATTATAAATATTTTTTTATGGTTGGGTTATTTCAATTTCCTGCTGATGCTGAAAGGTACAATTAATACCTATTAAGTACTTTATTATTAGTCTATTAAAATTTGTCTAGGTACCTACTGAACAAAATGTAAACCATACTGATGTCTAAATTGCTATTTACAAATTAAATCTTCTATAAAAATATAAATTTTAACGAATTTATAAATTTGAACTAATATTAATTCACATTTTTAAAAACTTATTTAGTTTAAAACATTCTTCGGTGGTTAACAATTTGTTAAGGTACAGTCAAGGGCATAAATATATGTAGGTACGTTACCACGACGTCAAAAATATCTATACACCTTTATGTCACTATCTATAAGGTCGATGTATACATAAATGTGACAATATTGCTGTATAGATATTTATGCCCTTGACTGTATATATATATTTTCTTGTTTTAACTATCATTGGCACATTGAGGCTAAACCTTTGTATGTGTGCATCACGAGTTGTCGCCCTGCAGTCAGTCGCACCCTACGCACCTACCTAAACAAATAGACTTAAGGGCTGTTTCACCACCCATTGATTAATTTTAATTGACGGATAAATGTGATGCTGTCTCCGTTTTTAACCCCCGACGCAAAAAAAGGGGTATTATAAGTTTGACCGCTGTGTGTCTGTTTGTGTCATCGTAGCTCACGAGTGGACCGATTTGAATGCGGTTTTGAGGGTTCCGTAGCCAAAATGGCAAAAACGGAACCCTTATAGCTTCGCCATGTCTGTCTGTCCATCCGCGGCTTACTACGCACATACAATAAAAATCTACACACGTCTGTTTTACTTTTTGTAGTTGCCAACCCTAGCGCTCCGCGCAGCCGTAGGTATAAATTTCAAGAATACGGCCGAGTTTGTCTACTGCCTGCTGTTAGTTGTATTGTCGTAAGGGTATGTTGATTAGATCGAAAAACATAATTTTGTTAAGACCATTTTTTATTTAGCGCTGCATTTGCAAAATAAGGCTTAAAAGTACATACTTAACATAGCGGCCATTTTTGTTAAAGAAAAGTAATACAGCCTTATTCATAAAAAATCCTTAATTGAGGTTTGATCGGTCTGTTACTTAGCAGACTGATTAAGCTTGTTAGACGGTTGTTAAGAAGTATGATTCATAAACGCTTGCTAGCAGTCTGCTAGTTGTTGAGCTGCTGATAGACGGATTAGACGCGTTATGTTGGCAATCTTGACAAATCAAAGACACGAAATGGCCTCATCGATATTTAAAAAAAAAAATTGACAGCAGTGACAGCAAATTAGCAGGAAAAAAAAAAGCGAGATGTTTATTTTCCCGCCATTTCCGATCCGCATGTTTATGTTTAAGTGCAAAAAGCCGTAATTATGTTAATCATCCTAATTTTATTTTTCTCATATTTATTGTTAGTAAAGTAGTAAATTAGCAGTAATTTTAGAGGATTTTTAAATACAAATTCCTGAAAATAATTTTTCCTGGTTTTTTTTTAATCTTTGCGTAACTTCACCCTTCACTAAAAATATCTTCGGTGTGGTTTTTTGCTCATGTCAAAGTCAGCTGTTCAAACTTGTGGCGGCCATTTTGTGACTTAGCAGGGAGATAAAGGAGGGTCTACGGTCCTCTAACTTTAGCAGAGCCTTGATCGACTGATTAGCGCTAACAGACGTTTATGAATCACGTTTTTTAGCATCGGGCCTTCAAGGAGCCTTCAAGGAGGCTCTAACTTTTTATGAATAAGGCTGATAGTCCCCATTCCGTCACAAGCTAAACCTTGGCTTGAAAAATCTGAAAAAAATCATAACAAATAGTAGTGGAGTTTTGAACCACATTCACTTCAACGACTCGGTAAAGTAGGTAAATAAAAATATGGGCTTATTATAACGCACACGCGGCACGCGGTTATAACTCACGTGGCATTTCTATCAAGTGATTATATACTTTGATTTCTATTATTCTTATTACTAGTTCAGTGATAAAAAACTGTCGCACAGATACAACTTCGGAGGCTATTGTCTGACGCGCTGAAGTCCGCGGTCGCACCCGCCATCTGTTTCTATCCTCGTCTAATGCCGTGTGACAGAAAGAAGTGGTGAAAGCGATTGTGATTGCAAGGATGTTATACTCGCTCGACCAGAATTAGGCGAACCAACTTGACAGTTCATTACGAGTTCATTACACACAAATGTTGCCACCGTTTCACCAATGTTGTATATCGATATTGAAAAAAGAACACAATAATAATGAAAAAATATATATTTTATTTTAAAGATTTGGAAAAAAGTGTTGAACGTTGATAAGGACGCCATCCACTATTTTGTTTTATTGACATTTCATTTATTATGTTATTCGACTGCCAGCGGTTTGCTCGGAACTATTTCCGTTATTGTGAAATTTTCGTTACTTTATTGATTTAGTTTTTATTTGTTGTTATAATTTAATTTTTTGTCGTTTTAGGAATAAAGTCCAGAAGTGACCAACCTTTTTTAATCCGCGTCTACACAAGGTTATATCGACATATTCCTATGCCCTTTTTTTTTAAATGTCTGGTAACATTTTCAGTTGTCAATCTAGTTCACCTAATTTTGGATTCGAGTAAGGTTAAACTGGGATTCCGCTCGTTGATTCGTTGGTGTACACACGTGCCCCGGTGTAATCTCTAAGAATAGTGATCTCGGTTCAATACCTGGGTAGTTTTTACTAATATTGGTGTTGGTTTATAACAATTTTATCATCCAGGTGGTTTTACACGTAAGTATTTGGGATTTTTTAGCATGAGTGACAAAGATCCTCCCGATAAGGGAGGCTCGTTGTCGTTTATTACAAATGAGGGTATGTCATCACAAGACTCATACGATGGCTCATTTCTACCTCTCACTCAAGCTTCACAAATGCAAATTGGGGATGTACAAAGTGCAAATAGAAAGCGAAGTGCAATGCTTGATGGTGGTATTGTTAGCATATCCGAGTCTCCGAAAAAAATTCAATCTCCTGGTGATTCTATTCAAAAATGTATGTCACTCCCGGTTATAACGCAGACGATCCGCCCTTGAAATATTCAGATGCAGACAAGGGACCCTTTGTGGTTCACATCAGTAGGACTGAGCCAGACCCCTCAGCTGGTTTAACATTGCGCGTCCTGAAACTAGCTCAGCTTCTACATAAAAACAATATTAAAGGTATTTTGGAAGGTTCAATAAAAGCCATGGGTCGTAATAAAATTGCCGTTAGTTTCAAATCAGCAAATGAGGCAAATTGTTTTTCCGATTCTGAGTTTTACAAAAAAACAAATTAACTGCGTCTATCCCACGGTATCAAGTATCTAGGATGGGTGTAGTGAAAAACATCCCGACTGAGTGGTCACTTGAGGAATTGGTCTCAGGTATTGATTTCCCTTCAAGCTTTGGTTGCTCAACTGGTCAGATTATTAAAGCGCGCAGATTGTTCAGAAAAGTGCGTAGGGAAGGACAAGCCCCAGAATGGATCCCCTCAAACACAGTAGTTCTCACTTTTCACTCTCAATCACTTCCAGAGAAAATATATATTTTCAACACATCTATACCAGTTGCTACCTATGACCTCCCAACCATACAATGCAGAAACTGCTGTAAATTTGGCCACATAGCAGCAAAATGTAGGTCTAAGCCATGTTGTTACAACTGCTCCCAACAACACACAGGTGAATCTTGCACAGTGCCACAAAACAAAATAAGTTGTTTGTTCTGCTCTGGGCCTCATAAAGCTACAGATCCAAAGTGTCCTGAACATAGCCGTCAAAAGGCTATAAAACTAGTTATGTCTGAAGAAAATATTGGATATCTTGAAGCGGCTCAGCGGTTCCGCCCCGTTAGGACAAGGTATGCGGATGTATTCCAAAACCGTTTGATACACCCCAGCCTCTTCCATTCCCCAATCACCACTCCCCTCTCCAGTCCAGTCCAGGGCACCCACCCCAAATTATATAGAAGATTCCCCATCACAGAAATCATATAAAAAAACACACCGAACGAACTTTCAGACCAACCGCAGGCATAACAAAAAGCACGTCACTCATGCAAGTATCAGGCACCACCGTGCTCATTCATAATCCCCATGGTGTCATGCCTGGTGTGCACTGACTAATCCCCCTAGTTCTACAACTCCAAATGACAATTTGTTGGAGCTCCTAACTGGACTCTTTTTTTTTTTTTTTTTTTTTTTTTTGAAACGGGCCACGTACAAAGCGGAAAATATCTAAGCGGCTAATATCTCCAAACGTGACTTCAACCCAGCCTTTATCAAGGGGAAACTGTAGTCTGACCACTTTGAAATTAAAACAGTTGGAAGTTTCGACAAAATTAACGACACAACGCTCATGCCCTGTAAGTATTCGTCGCGTCCCACTGCTCTCACAGCTTCCACAAAGTTCTGCACCTTAACAGAAAATGGGACGATATCCTTCTGATATTCTAGCGACACAGGTTGCAGTCTCTTAATGTCTTGCATGAGCCTGGATATTATGCAGTCTGGATCACCAAATCGTAGCTCTAATGTTTCCATCAATCGTTCAGGCGAAGTCGCGCTGATTAGCAGAGCTGAGACTGCCTCTTTTGCAGGTCCACGAAGACACTTCCTTAGTCTCCAGAGGTTTTCTTTGTGGCTAAAATGGCACACATCCGTCGATTCTTCATACGCCTTTTTAAAGGCCAGCCATTCCAGTGGGTCACCGGAGAACTCAGGTAAATCACGCGGCGTGCATATGCGGCTCAATAAATTAGAATTAGGTTTGTTCTGGACGGAGAATGCGGTCAGATTTTTCACTGACTCAGAGAGCATTCGAACTATGTCATAAGACGTGCCAGCGCCTGTGTCCGTGAGCGCGGGCTGAGGGCCCAGCTCGGGTCCATGGTTGTTGGGCACCTGCGCCTCCAGTTCCTTTTGACTTCGCTCGACCCATTTCTCTACGTCGCGGCGTACACTAATCTCGCTGCCGTGTGAACTGCAAGCCTCTATTTCGGCTAAGTCTGCTTCTAGCTCTTTATCTATAAGCTGCATCTGTATTTCGGCCTTTTTCTTTTCCGCTTTGGCGATGTCTTACCGAACAATGTCTTGTCCCAGCTACAAACAATTCTTCCTCTTATTACTGCTATACGCTAATGGATCAGAATATCTTGCAGTGGAACATACAGAGTGTTAGAAATAAAAAACCGGATCTAATTCATCTATTAAACAAATTTAAACCAGTGACTTTTGCCATTGCTGAGACATGGTTAAAACCAGAGTCCACCTTTAGGATTCCGGGTTACTCATGTCTACGAGATGACAGAAGCGACGGGTACGCAGGTTGCGCTCTCCTTGTTAATAGATCTTTTGTGTATAACCTTATTTCTATCCCTAACCACAGCCCTGGTATTAATATCATGCAGTAAGGTTACTAAATCTTGCATTTATTTCAGTCTACATTCCTCATCCAACTTTAGCTTTATTATCAGAACTTAATACTATCCTCTCAAATATTTCAGGTCCCTATATTATTCTAGGAGATTTCAACTGTAAACATACCTTATGGGGCTCTCCCACTTGTGATTCAAACTCTGCTGCTTTGTTAGACATGCTTGATGATTTGAATCTTTGCGTTTTAAATGATGGCTCTCCCACAAGAAGGACTTCACCCTTCAAAATTCTAGCGCATTAGACCTGACCCTTGTCTCTTCAAATTTAATATCCTCCTTTAATTGGAAGGTATTAGATCGTTCGTTCGGCAGCGACCACTTCCCTATACTCTCCACTATCATAAATTCATACCCGTCGCCTTCAATTTCTCCTCCCCTCTTAAAACAGAACCGCCCAGGCCGACTGGGGCAAATTTTCCCAAAACCTAGATGATGAGATCAGCAGCTTGGATGAACCTGACGGTGATAACCTTCTCGAAGTATACCCTAAGTTTGTAGACCTACTCATTAAAGCTGCTGACTTAGCCATCCCTCTTAAAAATACAGCCCGGCATAAAATTCCCTCGCCACCATGGTGGGATTCAGAATGTACTAAAGCCATTCATGAACGTAATCATGCTAATTCACATATTCTGCTAATCTCACCATGGACAACTACATATCCTTCAAGAAGACCCTAGCTAAATCAAAGAGATTGCTCTCAAAAAAGAAATCACAGGGTTGGACTAAATTCTGTGAATCACTGTCTCCTAGATCTCCCGTGTCTCTGGTTTGGAAGAGAATAAAAGCTTTCGACGCGGTATGAATTCCGATTCTAATGCAACATCCAACTCCACTGATTCATGGTTGCCAGCCTTTATGGACAGATTGTCACCTTCCTTTGTACCAGCTGAAGACCTATTCCCTGCTCCAAATTCTCAATCCCATCCTGCTTTGGATAGTATGGATGAACCTTTCTCCTCCCCGAGCTTTTATGTGCCTTAGATAACCTTAAAGATTCTGCGCCGGGAATTGACGGTATCCCTTATTCGTTTTTGATAAATGCATCACGTGAGACTAAAATGTACTTTTTGAAAATAATAAACTTGATCTTTATCACGGGAGTGGTACAGAAGCGTGGAAAACTCAAATTGTCATCCCTTACTCAAACCCGGTAAAGATCCTAATGATCCATCTTCTTATCGCCCTGTAGCACTCTCTTCGGTCCTGGCAAAAATTATGGAACATCTAATCAAAAACCGTCTTGAGTGGATCTTAGAGAATCGTAATATCCTGGCTAAATCACAATTTGGTTTCCGTAGAGGGTTGGGAACTATGGACAGTCTGAGTATTTTAACAACTGATATTCGAATGGCCTTCAGCAAAAATCAATATTTGGTGGAGTTTTTTAGATATATCTTCAGCATATGATGACGTCAATCTCTCCATACTCAGGCAGAAAATGCTCCAGCTGAGTATTCCGTTGAGATTGACAAACATCATATGTAATCTATACATGGCTCGATATATATGCGTCCGGGTAAATGGTACTACGCTTCCATCTCGACCTGTATGGAAGGGCCTACCCCAGGGCTCGGTCTTAAGTCCGTTATTGTACAGCCTCTATACGTCTGATTTACAATATTCAGTTGATAGCTTTTGTAATATTTTGCAGTATGCAGACGATATTGTCCTGTATAGTAGCTCTCCCTCGCTGGATAACTGCGCGTCAAGTCTAAATACAGCCCTTTCATACTTAAAAGACTGGTTAGATCGCCATGGTCTGTCACTATCGGTCCCCAAATGTAATACTGTTATATTTTCTCGTAAAAGAGTTATCCCACCCATAAATATCAGTATAGAAAATCAAGCTATTGCTACTTTGGACAAAGTTAAATTTCTGGGAGTATATCTTGACTCGAAACTGTCTGGGGTTCATCATCTGAATTTCGTTGTCAATAAATGTGAAAAAAGCCTGAATGTTATGCGGTCCTTATCAGGCGTTAGATGGGGTAGCCACCCGTACACCCAAAACTTTATAATGCTATAGTTCGAAGTCACTTCGACTATGGTAGTTTTATCCTAGAACCGTGTAGCAAGCTAGCATTAATAAAACTTGACAGGATGCAAGCTAGGGGTCTGAGAATTGTTGTTGGTGCCATGAAATCCTCCCCGATAAACGCACTACAGGTAGAATGCCTAGATCCTCCACTCATACTCCGCAGACAGTATTTGGCCGATAGATTTTTTCTAAATGTTACTCAATTCCCTAACCATCCTATTAATCGTAAAATTAAACGCCTGTCTAACCTTTCGACTTCCTCCAACTATTGGTCACATAAAGAGCTGCCTCCTCTAATTAAATCATTCAACAAATTTATGTCTGTCCCTGTTTTCCGCTTTAATAAAAACCCCATCTTCTGTTTTGATTATGAAACTTTAATTTTCGAACCAACTGTAGTTTTTGATTTGGGAATACGTAAAAAATCTGCTGCTGCTAATGCTGAATTTATTGAGGTCATGAATAAGAAATGGAATGGGTGGACAAAAATATATACCGACGCCTCTAAAACGTCTGGGGACTTAAATGTCGGATCCGCGGTCTGGATTCCCAGTCACCAAACTATATTGAGTTTCAAATGTCCAGCGCAGTATTCGGTATTCACGGGAGAGTCTGTGGCTTTATATGAGGCAGTATCCTACATACAATCTCACCAACTCAATAAGACCATAATTTTATCAGATTCCTTGAGCTGTTTACAGGACTTAGTGAAACTCCCTTTCCATTCTAAAGATAACTTCTATCTAACTCTAAAAATTAAGGAGAAGCTAAGAATATGCCATCTAAATAATCTTCAGGTAGTTCTGGCTTGGATCCCCAGCCATAGCGGCATAGTAGGCAATGAACAAGTGGACCAATATGCAAAAGATGCTATCCAGTTAGGAATCAATACCTATGACAAATCCTTTAGTCGTGACTTAAGATCTAATGTCCGTCCTCAACTTCTTGAGATCTGGGAAAATTTGTGGCACAGATCACAGCAGACCAAAGGACGACACTATGGTAACTTGCAGCCTGACCTTCCTTCAAGACCATGGTTTTTAAATACCGAAATTTCAATAAACTGAACACGACGACAATAATAAGGCTGCGTCTTGGTCACTTTTGCTCCCCAGTTTTTTTGCTAAACTCAGAATTAAGGACAATTCAATATGTGAATGCGGTATGGGCGAAGGAACTTTAGAACACATATTCTTGAATGTCCAAAATATCTGTTCCTATAAATACGACCTACTAACCCATAACATCTGTAGACCTGTTAACGTAAATTTCCTTTAACACTGGTTTTCTCCCCCTTTTGTAGTATACTAGACTCATTTTTATCTAAAAATAACATCAAATTATAATCCAAACCTGAATCCCCTTTTTACTTCTCCCCCCCCCCCCGTTCCTTTTTTTTGGTATATGACCCTGCAATCCTTAGTTGAAAGAAAAAGAATCCCGTAGTTAAACTGTGTCTAATTATATGTTAAGTAGTGGGTTATTCAGTGGTGGCAGGTGGTTACTTTTTGTTTTAGATTGGTTGTGGCTGGTATTCTACCGAACAAGGACAGCTCTACCGTACTCGACCTGAAGTCGTCTGGCAGTGTCTTATCCAACCTCGACATTGGCGGAATCATCGCATCGTTCGATGGGGCCATTATAATCCAAAAAATTGAATTGAATTGAAGGTTAGACTGAGCGTGTACATGAAAAACAGGGATGGTATTTCCATGTCGGTATTATCAGGGCCGATAAAGAGTGTCATCCGTCAAAACGAACGAGTCAAAGCTTACAATAGAGATCCGTGATAGAGATCCACATATTTTTTATTTTTTGTTCAGGGCTATGGAACAATCCGTATACGACTGGACTATCGTAATTTGGCTGTAAAGAAAGCTCTTTCACTTTTTTAAATTAATTGATGCTACTTAAAAATCTGGTATTTTTTTCTGTTAATTAGAAAGGTTATTCCTATCGATGAAAAAAGTTTCAAGCGTTTCTAAAATTTTCATCCATTCCCCATTTCGGCAAAAGCAATTTTTTTTTTTCATTTACTCCATGTTCTTGTATTTGTACCACTGCCACGACTGCTACTAAATGTGATTAAGAAATCAGCTTCCAAGACCAAGATAATTCCTGCAAGCAGCCATCTCGACGCGGAGCAAAGAGTATTGTGTGTGAGCGCGGAGACTTAACGCTATAACGCTTTATACCTTGCAGCGCACACAAACAATATGAAATGTTTACAGTATTGTTATATTTGTGTTTTGAGTCGCGGGAAATTAAAAATCAATCACATTCAAAGTGGGGTCACAATGATCTATCGCTGCAAAAGAGCGACGAGCGACTACATGTGGCCGCACCTTAGCACATGCTAATGAGAAAAATAATTTATCTGTTTCAGTCAGTCACCGTTACCCAGCTTGTTAACGTTACCAAATTCACACTATAAGTAGTAAAGTAACGTTAAATAACGGTAAAAATCATAAAATACCCGGTATTAAAATTTAACGTTAATTGATAACTTAACATTATTTAACGTTACCTAATTACCGTTATTTTTACCGGTAAATTTACTTTACATTGTAGGGCTTGTTAACGTTACCCAATTCACATTATTATAACGATACCGAAGTAACACTATCGTAATTTTTGCTATGCTACCGAGTGTTGCCAATTTAGCGCGTGCATACTTGCTCGATAAATGAGGATAATCTGCCATTTAACGTTACCCAAGCTTACCGGTAAATAGTAAAATAAATACCGTTAAAATGATTTAACGATACTTTTGAATTAACGTTAATTTAATGAATAGCTGATAACGTTACCATTTTTTATACCGGTAAAAAGTTGTATAAGTAACGGTAAATCGTTTAACGTTAATTATCATTTAACGTTAAATCGGTTTGACAGTTGGTAACGTTACCACTTTTTAACGGTATTTAAAGCCCTGCCGTTACCTAACTAACTTGAATAATAAAAATAAAAACCGTTACTTTTGGTGTCAGTGTCAGCTGTCATGTTATGTCATGATGCCTTCATTTCTGTACTTTTGTTGCTGTTTGTTTTCTTCGTCGTAACGTCGTTATCGTCTTATCATAATATCATTGTACTTACTCTTTGATACTCAGTAAAAAGGTTTCAGAGACAAGTAGCTTTGAATTCGTCAAAGTTAACTCAGTAACTCGATCACGAATGGTCATCATAAGATCACAGGCTCGTACTCGTGAGCTATCTGCCGGCAGACTCGGCAGAGCGTGTTTGTGTTGTGTGTGTGTGTGACGCATGGCGCGCGCGTAATGGAGCTGTGCACGGCGATGAAGCCGTCGGCGGTAGGCGCGGAGCCCGAGGTCAAGCAGGAGGCGCCGCCGCCGCCCGCCGTGAAGCAGGAGCGCCGCGACGACGCCGACGACACCGCAGCGCCGACAGGTAAGCTCCCCTCACAGGGACAGCGCTGTGCTCATGTTGTTAAATTCACAACCCTTAGATGAATGATTGGTCTCGCGCGCTCGCTCGACTAGATACCGCCGGCGTACTTGTCAAATGCGGCAACAAATAGTACGCCGAAATCGGCGTACCTGAGCCCGAGGCGACTCAGTCGCGTTGCAAACTGTGCGTAATGTGCATGTCCCGAATTTTTTGTTAAATTTTGGTCATAAACCGAAGTAAAATGCCAGTTTTCGCAGTGAAACTGTTTAATAATAATACTACAAGAAATAAGAAGGACACTGGGATCACATACCATCAGTAAATATCGTATAATTTCGAAATTATAAAATAAATAACATGAACCCTAAACGCCATTCTGTGTTGCCGCGTACACAAGAATCAAATCCCGTGGTTGAGATTTTAATAAATTGAATTTTATTGTTATCATCATTAAATGATGATAAATTTAATAACTTATTTTATTTAAGTATCTAACGTAATTATTATATACATAACCTAGTTCTATATTATTTTATGTTTATCTTTGTGATATTATTATTATATTTATTATTATTATTATAAATTGTTACCCGACACTATTTAATTAAGGGGTGAATGTGTATTAAAATTAAAAATGTTTTTCGTCTTCCCAGTCAAAAGCCAGAGTTATTTACTTAGGTATTACGGGACAAGAAAATTATTTTTTTCGTATTTCTACCCATTTTCCTGAAATGTTAACTTTTTACCCGACTGCCCGAAGGAGGGTTATGTTTTTCAAGCGTATGTAAGTATGTATGTATGCATCTACCTATGTATGTATATTTTGTAAACAATTATTTTTATTTTAGTTTTAATTAACCTGTAAATTATATTAGGTTTAACTATAGGTACAACGTGTTAAGTACGCAAAACTTCTTAGTTGGTGACTCAGTCCATGAATTTTCAGTAATAATTTGTAAATATTGAATGTCCTTAAATATATATATTTTTTTAATTAAAAGTGAGGCCTGATCATTGATATACCTACATCATTTTTTTTAAAGGAGAAACCTACGCCTAACCTATATACAAACATATTAATACATTCACTCTTAATTTCTAAGTATTTCCCAAGATACATTTTGTAACCAGTAACTTAATAGACCACAGAATAATTTATTTTCCCAATAATTTGGGTAACAGTGGAGCAGCTGGCAACACAATTCGTCACGCACACTAGCATCCTTGCAAATTGTCTTACACCGTTCTTACGCACACTACAATATTGAGTTGCCGCATTCACGAACGTTTTGTTTTTAGTTCCCGCGGTATCTAGTCGAGCGAGCGCGCGAGACCAAATTCATTCATAAGTCACAACCTTAATGTGTGACATAGAGGTGACACAAGCATACATCGGCGACTTGTTAGTAGAAGATCCGTTTAAGAAGGCCCTTCACCAAACTGGTTAATGGATGAAACGTATTTTATATTAATTTAATATGTCAATAAATATATTGCATATGGGTTGTTTAAAAAATTTCAGTCCAGGATATGATTAATAACTAATTTTTTTTTTTTTGTGGTTTTTTAGGGTCTATATTGATTCCCATAACGTTAAACTTTCGATTTGGTTATAGTCATACTTGTTAAGGCCATTTTTTGGCCGGATGCTGCACTTCGTGAAGAAAGCAAGCCGCTTTGCACAGTGATAGTACAGACTAAACTGAGTGATTTGACTCGCAGCAGCGGAAGTTTCACCCTTAGGAACAGAGATGGCGCCACTTCTTTAAAAAATATTTCAAAAAATTCTACAAGCTAAAGTAATAAACCGATTTCAATGTTTAATATCTCAAATGAGAGCCTTTATATACGTTACTTATAAAAAAATACAAAAAAAAATATTACAAAAACTTTTGTCAAAAAACGCCATCTTAAGTTTTTTTTTCTTACCTGATTTGTAGTTTTTACTTGATTGCTTAAAAAACTGTATGCAACATGAATGGTTTAATGCATGTACATATTACTGAGTACATAACAGTATTTTAAAAAAAAAACGACACGGATACCTATCATATTTAACGAAATATGACAGTTTAAATGTGAGCACAAATTTCTTTAAAAAATATTTCAAAAATTCTACAAGCTAAAGTAATAGACCGATTTCAATGTTTAATATCTCAAATTAAAGCTCATAACATTCATTATTTACAAAAAAATATAAAAAAATATTTACTGAAAAACTTTTGGCAAAAAAACCATCTCAAGTTTTTTTTCTTACCTGATTGGTAGTTTTTATTTGATTGCTTAAAAAAACTGTATGCAACATGAATGGTTTAATGCATATACATGTTACTGAGTACATAATAAGTATTTAAAAAAAATTGACACCGATACCTATCATATTTCACGAAATATGAAAGTTTAAATGTGAGCACAAATTTCTTTAAAAAAATCAATAAATTCTACAAGCTAAACTAATAAACCGATTTAAATGTTTAATATCCCAAATCAAAGCTCATAAAATTCATTACGTAGAAAAAATATTAAAAAAATATTTACTGAAAAATTTGGCAAAAAACGCCATCTTAAGTTTTTATTTCTTACCTGATTGGTAGTTTTTACTTGATTGCTTAAAACATTGTATGTTGTATGCAACATGAATGGTTTAATGCATACTTATATATATTTCTGAGTAAATAACAAGTATTATAAAAAAAAACCTACACCGATACCTTCATACTTCACGAATATTTAAGTTTAATTGTGCACGCTTTTCTTACAAATAAATTTCAACGAAATCTTCAAGTGAAACTAGTACTCTGATTATAATGTTTAATGTTAAATGAAAAGAAGAACGAAATTACCTAATTTATTAAAAAAAAATTTTTTCCTGGTGTTACGAAAAAACATAATTACTTTAAAATTAGTAATTATTAAGACAATAAATAAAAACTATACCGTTTCCGGCATAGTTGGTTCTGAGATGTAATATATATTGCTTAGTAGTTGGCGAATTTATTTAAAAATTAGCTTTTTATGTGATAGGTAGGGCTACAGCTTATAGATATGTCACATTTGAAATAAAAGACTATGAACATCAATGTTCATCAAATATTTAAGTTAAAACCTATAAGTCCTCTTCGGGTTCATCGGCAGATGTAGAACTGAAAAGGAAAAGTCGTTTTGAAGTACTTGTGCTATTCCAATACTACAAAATCACAGATCTTTTAGACACGGACTGTGTTGCTGTAATTACTGTTGAATTATTTTTGTGCCTAGTTGATTACCATTAGATCTAAAATTTTGTGCCTACCTGTGGAAATCAGTGGTCAGCATACTAAATAACCCTGCATTGAATATTATATTAACTTACTTTTGATTTGTACAGCCACCTTTGCAGGATTTACACTGGGCAGTGCATGGTAAGCTGACCCGACGACACCCACAACGCATGGTATCGCAGCCAGATTTGCAGCCACAATACTTAATGGTCCAAGAGGCTTACTTTCTTTGCCAGCTCTCTTTTGCCTTAGTCCATCCCCAAGAAGATGGACATGGTACGGAAACTTCTGGTTTCAGCGCGTTTCTCCATATTTGGCCCGCTTGGTAAGCTTCACGCAGTGTATGTTTATAGAGAGCATGTCCATACCATGTCCATCTTCTTGGGGATGGACTAAGGCAAAAGAGAAGGACTCCAGAATTGTCGGCAGTTACAGCGATTTGGTCGCAATTAAGCCTCTTGGACCATTGTGGCTGCAAATCTGGCTGCGATACCATGCGTTGTGGGTGTCGTCGGGTCAGCTTACCATGCACTGCCCAGTGTAAATCCTGCAAAGGTGGCTGTACAAATCAAAAGTAAGTTAATATAATATTCAATGCAGGGTTATTTAGTATGCTGACCACTGATTTCCACAGGTAGGCACAAAATTTTAGATCTAATGGTAATCAACTAGGCACAAAAATAATTCAACAGTAATTACAGCAACACAGTCCGTGTCTAAAAGATCTGTGATTTTGTAGTATTGGAATAGCACAAGTACTTCAAAACGACTTTTCCTTTTCAGTTCTACATCTGCCGATGAACCCGAAGAGGACTTATAGGTTTTAACTTAAATATTTGATGAACATTGATGTTCATAGTCTTTTATTTCAAATGTGACATATCTATAAGCTGTAGCCCTACCTATCACATAAAAAGCTAATTTTTAAATAAATTCGCCAACTACTAAGCAATATATATTACATCTCAGAACCAACTATGCCGGAAACGGTATAGTTTTTATTTATTGTCTTAATAATTACTAATTTTAATGTAATTATATTTTTTCGTAACACCAGGAAAAAACTTTCTTTTTAATAAATTAGGTAATTTCGTTCCTCTTTCATTTAACATTAAACATTATAATCAGAGTACTAGTTTCACTTGAAGATTTCGTTGAAATTTATTTGTAAGAAAAGCGTGCACAATTAAACTTAAATATTTCGTGAAGTATGAAGGGTATCGGTGTAGGTTTTTATTATAATACTTGTTATTTACTCAGAAATTATATAAGTATGCATTAAACCATTCATGTTGCATACAACATACAATGTTTTTAAGCAATCAAGTAAAAACTACCAATCAGGTAAGAAATAAAAACTTAAGATGGCGTTTTTGCCAAAATTTTTCAGTAAATATTTTTTTAATATTTTTTTCTACGTAATGAATTTTATGAGCTTTGATTTGGGATATTAAACATTTAAATCGGTTTATTAGTTTAGCTTGTAGAATTTATTGAATTTTTTAAAGAAATTTGTGCTCACATTTAAACTTTCATATTTCGTGAAATATGATAGGTATCGGTGTCAATTTTTTTTTAAATACTTATTATGTACTCAGTAACATGTATATGCATTAAACCATTCATGTTGCATACAGTTTTTTTAAGCAATCAAATAAAAACTACCAATCAGGTAAGAAAAAAAAACTTGAGATGGTGTTTTTTTGCCAAAAGTTTTCAGTAAATATTTTTTTATATTTTTTTGTAAATAATGAATGTTATGAGCTTTAATTTGAGATATTAAACATTGAAATCGTCTATTACTTTAGCTTGTAGAATTTTTTGAAATATTTTTTTAAAGAAATTTGTGCTCACATTTAAACTGTCATATTTCGTTAAATATGATAGGTATCGGTGTCGGATTTTTTTAAAATACTTGTTATGTACTCAGTAATATGTACATGCATTAAACCATTCATGTTGCATACAGTTTTTTTAAGCAATCAAGTAAAAACTACAAATCAGGTAAGAAAAAAAAACTTAAGATGGCGTTTTTTGACAAAAGTTTTTTGTAAATATTTTTTTTGTATTTTTTATAAGTAACGTATATAATAGGCTCTCATTTGAGATATTAAACATTGAAATCGGTTTATTACTTTAGCTTGTAGAATTTTTTGAAATATTTTTTAAAGAAGTGGCGCCATCTCTGTTCCTAAGGGGTGAAACTTCCGCTGCTGCGAGTCAAATCACTCAGTTTAGTGTGTACTATCACTGGCAAAGCGGCTTGCTTTCTTCACGAAGTGCAGCATTTTTGTCTTAACAAGTATGACTATTACCATACCATTGTTTGTCATAATCGTAGCTTGTCATATTATCTTTGGTTCATAATTTCAAAATAGTCATAATTCAAAATTCAATTCAAATGATTTATTCGGGTTAGTCTCACTTCGTCTAAAAATCAACTGGTCTATGTAGCATGTGGTCTAAAAAGCAGCTGGTCTAAGTAGCCAGTGGTTAATAAGGCAACTGGTCTAAGTAGCAAGTGGTCTATAAGGCAACTGGTCTAATTAATCAAGTGGTCTATAAAGCAGCTGGT
>NC_133497.1:521089-549688 GCF_025370935.1 Choristoneura fumiferana | reverse complement strand
TTACCTTGTCTTCGATTTTTGCGAACACGATTTGGCTGGCTTGTTGTCGAACATGAACGTGAAATTCAGCTTGGGGGAGATAAAGAAGGTCATGCAGCAGTTACTGAATGGGTTATACTACATACATAGCAACAAGATCTTGCATAGAGATATGAAAGCTGCCAATGTGTTGATTACCAAGAATGGTATCTTGAAACTGGCCGACTTTGGTCTGGCGCGAGCCTTCAGCGTGGTTAAATCGGGGCAGGTCAATAAATATACTAACAGGGTGGTCACGCTCTGGTACAGACCTCCAGAACTGCTTCTAGGTAAGTCAGTTATTAATTAGTTTTTTTTTTTTATATTACTGGATGGCAAACGAGCAAGTGGGTCTCCTGATGGTAAGAGATCACCACCGCCCATAAACATCTGCAACCAGAGAATTGCAGGTGCGTTGCCAACCTAGGCCTAAGATGGGATACCTCAGTGCCAGTAATTTCACCGGCTGTCTTCTCTCCACGCCGAAACACAAGTGCAAGCACTGCTGCTTCACGGCAGGATTAGCGAGCAAGATCGCGAGCGAGTTTCATTATATTATGAAAGAAATGGGTCATTGTCATATTGTTGCAGATAAACTTGCCCCTGTTTGCATTGTGCATAAACAAAATCATACTCAGTGAACTAGAAACAGTAACATTGCTCACATGAGACCTTTTTTAAATCTTATAACGAGGTTTAGGTACACCGAATGTGACTGTCAGATTTATCATGTCAAATAAACTTGTAAATCAGCATTGCTTCTTCTGAAACCAGTCAACCCTGATACCTTACAATAGCTACATCCATGCAACAAATGTGTGGGTGTGGTATTAATTAGGATTCTGATACTGCTCAACATACAGGATGAGTGCAGGTCAGGTCAGGAGTACAGTTGGCCTATTTATATGGCTGTATATGAAACATCACACCAAGTTACACACCAACCGACCAACCAATGTTACCAAGTACGTTTTAGTGCTATTCTAGTCTTAGTTTAGGTGGTACATGGAGCCAAAACTTTTCTTTCTTTCTTCTCAATGGCAGGCGCGGCGCCATATTATAGAGCCATTTAAATAGACCTGGTCACTCCAACCCACCCTGTCCTGTGAGTTTTATGCTTTAGATGTAAAACATGACTTTTATACTGATCATCATGCTATATCAGGTGACCGCAACTACGGCCCGCCAGTGGACATGTGGGGCGCTGGCTGCATCATGGCCGAAATGTGGACACGGTCACCCATCATGCAGGTGAGATTAAATTGGGACCATTTTAAAATATCATTTTACATTTTGTATTACACCAGAGGACTTTTAAAGACAGAGCTGAGAAGCGCTTTGCTCCATGCTGTGCCTGGTTGAGTAGGACAGACCTGTCTCTTCCCATGGGTATTGTAAAAGGCGATTAAGGGGATCTGAGAGGAAAAAAATGGAATTTAAAAATTACCATAGATAAAGTGAATGATTGAGTGAGATAGATGTGCAGGGTAAATTTAGTACTCCTGCCAAGTGGGGTCCACAGGTAGTGAATAATAATAATAATAATTCTTTGTTGAGTTTCTAATTGTCAGGGAAAGTTTTGTATAAAAGAAAATGTTTCATACTCATATATAGTTTGGAAAAGTGAATTATTTGGATAGAAAAATGTCCATACGAAAAAAGTGATTAAGACAAGTTTTTTTTTGAGGTTGAGTTACCTTAATTGCCAAAGATTTAAGATTTAAGATTGATTTATTTGCCAACATGAACAATACAGGATAGGCACACAGAATACAAATAAACAATAAACTAATAAAAAATGCGTTTGCCAGTCCCTTGCACTGTGTGGCAAAAGGAAGACACTAAGTAAGTCCTTTCTTTTTTGATTTGTTTTTAGTTTTGATTTTTTTTGTGTGGTTTGACAAGACTTGGTTTTATTATCTTCACTAATTCGCCCATGCAAAGCTATGTAGCATGAAGGGTACAACTCAAAGTCTAATCTTTCAGGGCTCCACTGAGCAACAGCAACTGATTCTGATCTCTCAGCTCTGCGGTTCATGCACTCCGGACACATGGCCTGGGGTGGAGGCCCTCGACCTGTACAACAAAATGGAACTGCCCAAGGGACAGAAGAGAAAAGTCAAGGTATGTCATCATCACATTATCACAACAGACCAATGACTCTCCTTGAGTTATTGGCACTCATGAACGGTGGTGATCATTTACCATAAGATGACCCACGGGCTTGTTTGCCTTCCTCTCATAGTAAAACAAATATACATAATCATCAGCCTATAGCAGTGAACATTATCAGTCGAGTCAGCAATGCTGAGTGGGGCCTAATTTATACTATTCATGGTTTTGTTCTTTCCTCTCTTTCTTCTCTTTGTCTTCTGTGTATCAAATATATTTTATGTAAATAGATGTTTCTCTCTCTCTCTATCTTACTGCTGGACGCAGGCTTTCCACAAGATACGATACATACAAGTAGAATAGACAGCATTACCCAGAGCCCTGCAAGGTACATTTGCGTTGTGCGATAGGTCTTAATAGATGTGTTGTTTAACTTGCGGCACATCATGCTTTGTCTGTGACGGGTTGCTACTAGTACCTAGTTCTTCCATATGATTCATGGATAAAAAATAACATTAATATTATTGGTTTGCAGGAGAGACTAAAGCCCTATGTGAAGGACCCTTACGGCTGCGACCTGTTGGACAAATTGCTGCAATTGGACCCCGCAAAGAGGTAAATGACTGCACAATACATTAGATAAAAGTATTATATTGTATAACTCTTTATTGTACATTAACAAGAGAAAGAGATGTACAAAGGCAGACTTTAGCCTTTGTACAACCTATTATCCTGTTATCTGTTAATTTCATGTGTGTTTATGTATACAATACAATAATAATACCTTTGAACGATTGAAAGGACATCAGAAAGTACACTAGAAAAGTCTACAATAAAAGGACCGATTTTTTTTTAACAAAAAATAATATTAATAACAATAATAAAAAGTAATAAAATAATATAAAATAGTAATTAGTAATTATAAAAAGTAATTGTAATCATTTTATAAATTTAAAGTAATCATTTTTTGGGTGACACTATTTAACCTGCCGTACAATACCGACATAATATTTCGTGTACACGCCCATAGTTTGACACCAGTTTGTATGGGCGTGTACACGAAATATCGGGACGGTATTTCCATGTCGGTATTATCCGTACCGGTAAATAGTGTCACCCCATTTTTTTACAGTGCACTTGTTCTGTAAGGGCATTAGTTACAGTCTATTCTCAGTTCAAAATATACTTATATATTTCTTCGTCAGGTACGACGCCGACACAGCCTTGAACCACGATTTCTTCTGGACGGATCCGATGCCATGTGAGCTCGCAAATATGCTCGCCCAACACACGCAGAGCATGTTCGAATACCTCGCGCCTCCGCGCCGCCCCGGCCATTTGAGACACCACCACCACGTCGCCGGAGCCGCGCCCAAACCGCCCCCAGCCGTCCAGGACTCCGGCTACCAGGATCGAGTGTTCTGAGCCAAAATAAAACCTGTACAATGACGATTGCTGTAAATAAAGTTAGGTTAAGCTTTGAGGTTATGTGCCTTCGCGCCCAATTTGAGTGACGTTTGTTTTTTTTTTTGACGATGACATTTTTCCTTGAGGTTTTGTGCTCCGAATTATAGATATGCCGTTTTTGTTACTTTTTTGCAGGGCTTGTTAACGTTACAAATTCACACTATAAGTAACGTTAAATAACGGTAAAAATCATAAAAATACCTAGTACCGGTATTAAAATTTAACGTTAATTGATAACTTAACATTATTAACGTTACCTAATTACCGTTATTTTATCGGTAAATTTACTTTACATTGTAGGGCTTGTTAACGTTACCCAATTCACATTATATAACGATACCGAAGTAACACTATCGGTAATTTTGCTATGCTACCGAGTGTTGCCAATTTAGCGCGTGCATACTCGCTCGATAAATGGGATAATCTAAAATTTAACGTTACCCAAGCTTACCGGTAAATAGTAATATAAATACCGTTAAAATGATTAACGATACTTTTGAATTAACGTTAATTTAATGAATAGCTGATAACGTTACCATTTTTTTTACCGGTAAAAAGTTGTATAAGTAACGGTAAATCGTTAAACGTTAATTATCATTTAACGTTAATCGGTTGACAGTTGGTAACGTTACCACTTTTTAACGGTATTTAAAGCCCTGCTTTTTTGTTGAGAAGTTCTTTTCAATAGGGACAAGCCACAGGTGTGAAATTAAACTGCCAAGTCTTTATTATTATTATGTCAGATATCATAGAGTGCAGTTGGTTAAAATAGCAGTGCAACAAAGATTTTAATGAAAAATATTAGCTTTTACTAATATTAGTGCTAACCTTCGGTATGCCGTTGGCCGCCATAGGTATGTTTAGGTATTCAAAAAAAAAAAAAGATGAAAGTTGGACTCAATTAGGTTTTCCTAGGTTTCAAATTACATTGGGGGGGCCCGTGACAAATCCAAATAAAATTGGACTTTAATTACGTAAGCACAAGGTACACGTTACATTGGGGGGCGCGCGGGTGGGATCCGTACCACGGCATACCAAAGGTTCTCAAACTATCAATTAAAAAACCATGAACAGTAAAAGTTGTTTGCAAGTTAGCAGCGCTTGTTCAGTTTTTTGCCACATTCATTGAGATCCTTGTACACTGACCATCATTAATATCTGCCACAGCGGAGCGTGCAAAAATATCTGACACGTCCTTCCGGCCCTAGAAATAGAGTCGTATCAGATATTTATACACGCTTGTTGTGTCAGATATTGGTGCTGGTGACTGTACTGCGGTCTGCAAATAAAAAGTTTTTACTGGTCACTGCCTTTATTCAATTTAATTTTAAACAGTTTTGTACTGCCAACTTTGCAATTATATTCAGTCTGGGACGCTAAAGTAGAAATTAGAGGAAGGCGTCACTTCAATGCTATCGCATACAATTCGTCACTTGGAAAAAAATCTCGTATCTCAAATCACTACGTCAACAAAATTGACCCTTGAAATAATCAGAAAATTATCGATATTGAGATACGAGCTCTTTTAAAAGTAGTAACGAAGTATTGTACTTGAATCAATAAGCAACAATACATTTTTAGTTCAGCTTTTATCGATTTCTACTTTTTAAATGATTTCATTATTATGTATACAAACTTAGTAACTTTAATATGTTATGTTCTTCCATATAATCCCTACTACACTAGATTTGCCGTAGGATCTTTGCCGTGGTTCCGATGCTTCTATACTATTGTGGTTTAATATTAGCTTCGCTTAAATTATTCAGATATCTAAAGTATGATTTTCATAACGCCCAAAAACGAGCGAAAGGGAAAAATGATTTCAGGTTCTACTTTCGTGCCGTCTACTGAGTCTAGAAGCCTTGGGGCGACCAAGGACTAGAGGTCCCCTAAGGCGAAAAAAGAATATTTCAAATTTGCTGACCTGTCGAAGCTTGGTTATTTTTGAGCCTTTATTGTGTGAGCGGATGAATATTCGCCTATTCGGACGTTTCAACCGTCGTCATTATTCTCAACACTTTTTTATCAGATTTCTTAAGAAACGGATACAATAAACAATATTAAATTGACATCATTTAATTCTAAATTCCGTTAGAAACATTTTGAGAATAATGACGGTCCGAGTATTCACCCTGGCGCCCCTTGTGGATACTTAACTCCGGTCCTGAGGCGCTACTACGAAACTCGCAAATCGAAGTTCGTATCGTGTGGTCCCTCTGACACTTATACTATTTAATACGAGAGCGAGAGGGACGGGTACGCATACGATACGAACTTCGATTTTCGAATTTTGTAGTAGCCCATTGACGCAAAATCAGTGCGGTTTGTATTATATCCAAAGGTTGTAGCGTCAATTTAAAGACAGTTAAAAATATTTTCCAAAAATTCTTGCATGAGTGCAAAAAAAAATGGTCATGGTTCATTCATTATAGTTCATTACGCACCTAGGATGGTTAAGAAAAACTATATCAAAATGCAGATTGAGAACTGTTCTTTACCGCTTAAAGCAGGACATTTTTGCGACTCTTCCCCCGTAAGAGATTGTCATTGTTCCTTCTACAAACCATATTTGTGGCATACAATTTGACACAGTCTACTAGTAAATACCTACTTACAGCCCTAGGTAGTAAACAAATTACAGGTTAAAAACCGGGCTGTAATATTGTGTACTTATGTTAAGCAATGTAACTGTAACTATATAACTTGTAAATAGAGCAAATTAAATAAAATTTATACGATTTTTTTTTCATTTTTCACTGATATTGAATAGTACATTGTGTGTTAAGGGCGGTAAATAAGGAATTACAAACGAGAGTCTTCGACTAGGGCTTTAATGAGTCGATGTTCGTAATTCTAGTACCGCCCGTGCGACATACAATGTTTTTCATCACATTTGCGAGTAAAATTGTATATCTGTAAAAAAAAACTAATATTTTCAAAAATTGCTGATACCGCTGACTGCGCTCTTGTCTTGGCAGTGCAGGCTTAGTATGCCAAAATAAATTAATTTAAATTTTAAGCAGTATTACTAAGTAATATTACTCACTACACACTTAGGTTTTGGATCATATTGTAAAAATAATTTCTCACATGCGAAATTACCCTATGTGTGTGTGTGTGTTCGTAACTCGTCCGTACTAAAATGGTTGAACGGATTTGGACAAAGTTTATTTGTAAATAGTTGGATCTCAGGAATATCACATGGGCTTACATTTATAAAACCAGAGAGAACTTTTAAAACAAGTCCGCAAAGCAGACCTAAGCGGAATTTCTACTAGTGTCACAAACCGGAACCGGAACAGTCGGAAGTCTGAACAAAACGTATGATTATATTCTATTGCTATCAGCAGGGCTACTACCAAACTCGAAGTTCGTGTCGTGCGGTCCCTCTGACACTTATACTATTTAATACGAGAGCGAGAGGGACGGTACGATACGAACTTCGAGTTTCGATTTTCATAGTAGCCCTGCAGCTGTCAATCCCGTCCACAGACTACCTATATATTCTATACATACTATGGTTCTGTGGTTCTGTCGTCGAACTTTTTTGTTATTATCACACTGAAACAGAATCTAGTCCATTTACTTAGTGCACAATGAATGAGGTCCATTTAGACCGCTCCTTAACTCCTAATAAGCGGCCAGCCAACCAAAATCGCAAAATAAAAGGGAAACTGTTCAAGTCACGTTGTAAAACGTTCACTATATGTAGAACAAAGTGGCTGTATGACATTTCTATCGTCCTTGAACGCCGTCGCAGCGATCGGATTAAAAAATGTAACCAAGCTGTCAAAGTTGCGTATATAGTAGCTGTACTAATAAATATTTTTATTTTGCAAATTTCAACTTAAAAAAACATTTTTGTGTATCTAACGTTGTGTGGAAAAATAGCTGATGTGTCTATGATGTAATTGAATTGTGTAGATTGACCGTAGTTATTAGAAATCTTGCGTAAGTATTGATATTTTGTGAACTTTATCAACCGTTGTTTTGACTGTTTTCGCGCGTAAATACACCTATAAAGTCATTCCTTCACATATTATATTATTTTAAATATTTTTTCTTGTATTATCGATCCACATTTTAATCATCATGCGTCTTAATTAAAGGCGGCGAATTCTGTAAATCGAATCGCATCTTGCGATATTGGTTTGCTTGATTCTTGTTGCAATTTCGACCTTATTCCCTTATGGCATAAAGTCGAAATGGTCTGCACGACGTTTTTGAAGGTGGTGCGATACGGCGATTTTGGAATAAGGATGCGGAACGAGTTATGGTTTTAGCCGCGTTCCTTGAATGGCTTATAATTTCAAATTTTTATTTCTTTTTAAATCAGTTTTTAAATTTAAAAAAAAAACCGCAATTTGACTAAAGTAAAGTTTGAATGCCAATAAGAAAGTTTGACTAGAGTTGTTTTTGTATAATGCTATTTAATTATAGTACAGGAAATAATAAATTGACCATCTGTAAGCTTCAATAAGACTAAGTACATAACAAGTTACCAATTCATATTTCCTGGACTGTACACAATATACAAAAAATGATGATCAGGCAAAAGGCTTCCAATTAAAACTTATGAATATTGTTCAATAGTCCTGCAATGTTTTGCATTGGATTCTGTCTCATTCAACCCGTCTCCAGTGGTATCTTGCTGCTAGTTTTGGGTCATCCTTCCATCTCATCTGTTGGCATTTTTTTTTTTTTTTTTTATTTATGACGGTGGAAGCAGTCTACACTTCCACTGAACGTAGATATAGTTAGTGTTTAGTTTTTGTAATTTTTATTTAATTGTATACTGTAGTTTTTAAGTATTTTATTTGTAATTATTTTATGTTGAAAATAATACTTTCTGCCAAGTTTCTTGCGGCGCATTCTTCTTGGCAATGATAGTCTTTCCGAAAGCGCTGCAAGTTTAAAAAATTATGTGTAAAAGTGCCCATTGCGGCCTGTTTACTGAATAAATGATTTGAATTTGGCATCCTCAACCAATCAATCAATCAATCTCAATCTGACACAATGAACTTAAACTACTTTGCTCACTTGTGACCTTATGATAGCTACATAAATGCAACGAATATTTAAGCAGCTTTTCCACCTCCATGCCGTAAGAACACACAAAGCCAACTCACCACCACACTATACAGGCGCGTTTCGTACTCAACCAGAGCTCAGCGTCAGAGCCAACAGCCATTCACCGTACTGCCAAATTTTAGACCTAAATTATTTACAACAAGCCTGGTACCCGCGACTCCGTCTGTGTAAAATTATGCGATTTTCCAGGATAAAACCTAACCTATGTCTTTCCCCGGGACTCAAACTATCTGTATAGTATACCGAATTTCATCTAAATCGGTTCAGTGGCTTAGATGTGATAGTCTTGCGGGCTCATAATGTCCAGTTTCTCTACGTTCTCTGATCTATTTGAGCAATTATACAATACAAGGTGCTTCCGAGGAAACCAAAAATGAAACCACAGAAAAAGGAAACTTCAACCACAAATTCCTGAGGTCATAAGCAGTAATAGAAAGAAAGAAAGAAAAGAAAGAAAGAAAGGTTTATTTTGGCTCCAAAAGTACCACCTAAAACCAAGACTAGAACTAGCACTAAAACTATGTTACTTGGTGACACGGCAGGATACCAAAAAGGGTCTCCACTCAGCATGTGTTGCCGCACATTATGTGCAGTAACGCTGGGTTTCTGTGGGTGATAATAAATGTACATGTACCATCAGCCAAATAAGTGGTCTATCAAATTTTTAACAAGTTCCTATCAAATGAATATGTTGCTAAAGTCGTACTTTTAAGTTGACAGACACGTCTATTGGCATTATTTTTTTGTTACATGCAAACGATTATCAACTGTAGGGTGGTAGACCATATATTTGGCTGATAGTACATCATGTATGCAGCATAATTCGACCAAGGTTTATATAACATAAATTTATTACTTGGGTGTTTTAAAAAAAAAGTGTACCCATTCATTATTATTGAAATTTTGCAAAAAAATATGGTTTTTCCTACTCAGAATCAAGAGCACAATCGATTCCGAGTTTAAAAAAAATGTCCTCAAAAATAATGACAGTTCTGCGACGTTTTTTTCATACACTCAGTATGGGCGTGACAAAACCGACTCATAAAATTTTGTGTGAAAAAACAGGGTCATTTTTTTAAACGATCGGAATCGATTGTTCGCTTGATTCTGTGTAGGAAAAACCATTATTTTCCAAAAATTAAAAAAAAGGAAAGGGTACACTTTTTTTTGAAAACCTCAGGAATTCGTTTGAAGTCTTTTGGCTTCCTCGGAACACCTTATATTACTCCAGTTGTTGATACACCACTTGTTTTGTTTCAGACATATCACAATCATGGGTAAATGTTGCGTTGAGGGCTGCACCGTCGCTAGTGACGATGTAGAGTACTTCAAGTAAGTACGCGTAAATCGCTGTTACTTTTTTTTTGTACAGTCACCAGCATTAATATCTGCCACAGCGGAGCGTGCAAAAATATCTGACATGTCGTACCGGCCCTCTCGCTCTCGTATTAAATAGTATAAGTGTCAGAGGGACCGCACGACACGAACTTTGAGTTTCGTAGTAGCCCTGCAGATATTTTATGCACGCTTGTTGTGTGAGTATTGGTGCTGTGACTGTAGATATGCAAATTTACAAAAATTATCTAATTTTTTTTTTTGACAAAAATCAACTCAATACGGACTATACGGTGGTAAATAAAAGAGAGACAAAGAAAGAAGAAGTTCACTCACGAAGGCGCGCCCCTCCACAGCTAATTATCAATGTGCACGAGTAGTCGTACTTACACGTCTTAGTCTCAGTGTGCGTGACTGACGGTACGCTTGCGACTGAGGAACACGTTCGAGCTACGCACACGAACTTGTCGTACGGGTACGTTTAAAAGTGCAATTATAAAATTTGGAGGGGCGCGTCTTCGTGAGTGAACAGACCTTTTTTTTTAATTTATGACAGTGGAAGCATTCTACAGTTCCACTGGACGTATATTATAGTTAGTGTTTAGTTTTGTAACTAAGGGACCCCATACAATACTGTACTGTACTATACTGTATTATTATTATTATTATTTTGTATTTTTTTCTTTAATGGTATACTGTAGTTTTTAAGTATTTTGTTTGTAATTATTTTATTATGAAAAAATAACTTTCTGCCAAGTTTCTTGCGGCGCATTCTTCTGGGCAATGATGGTCTTTCCGAAAGCGCTGGTAGTTTAAAAACATGACGTGTAAAAGTGCCCATTGCGGCCTATTTACTGAATAAATGATTTGAATTTGAATTTCGTATTTTTGTCCCCTCGCCTCGCTAACGGGACAGAATAACAACAAGAAATAGCTGATCCAGCATCAGCAAATATTGGACATTTACCCCCTTATTCATAAAACTTAACAAGCCTATGTTAACTAACAAATGCTTTGTCCCTTTCTAACAAATACAAATGTCGAAGTGACAGATAAGGACAAACGAATTTTAGCGGCATTTTAACTAAAATAGGTTTGATTGTCGTTTATGAATAAGGGGGTTAATGTTTCCAGTCTCGCATCCCGCAGGTTCCCAGCGAGCAAGGCCCTCCGCTCCTCCTGGCTTGCGGCCTGCGGGGCTGCGGGGGACGTGTGCTCCGCGCACTTTGCGGAGGAGGACTATCAGCACACGCGCACCGGCCGCCGGCTGCGGAGCGGCGCCGTGCCCTGCGCCCGGCAGGTGGGTGCTACGGGGGCCCCCCACTCGAGGCAACACGCATTAGTCAATGAACTTAAACAATGAGGGCTGTCGCGTATGAATTCGCCGCAAGAGGCGCTAGTGTAGCGTGAGGTCTCCGAAATGTCAAATCTCTAACCAAACCACCAGCGAACTAAACCAGCGTTATGCTGAGCCGGGACCTTTTATAGCGGCAACACTTCTTAAAGGGGTTTTCCACGGGCGAGGCGAGACGAGAATTGAAATTTGTATGGCAGCGCCCGCGGCGGCTCGCGGCGGGCGAGCGAGAATGCATACAAATTTCAATTCTCGTCTCGCCTCGCCCGTGGAAAACCCTTTAAGAAGTTTGCCGCTATAAAAAGGTCCCGGCTCAGCATAACGCTGGTTTAGTTCGCTGGTGGTTTGGTTAAGAGATTTGACATTTCGGAGACCTCACGCTACACAAATTTCAATTCTCGTCTCGCCTCGCCGGTGGAATATCACTATAATTGTTATTTTCCTAACGTATAATGTGCCACTGCTGTTATTAATAAATTATTTTCGTTCTTTCTTTCTCTCATAGTTTTTGGGTGAGCTACACGGGTTTATTAAGACGACGAATTGGAATTTTGGTGAAAAACATCTAGTTTTATCTCAGCAATTACAAAACATATCAAAGTGATATTTGAAAACCTGATTCTTCATTTCAATGACTTTGTTTTCCAAGTTGCCGAAACACGATTCGTAAAATTTTATAGCACAGAAAAAAATATCAAAGATACCTCTTGTAAGACAGGGATTTGCTTGTTACAGGCAACCCAGATCAAATTAAGATTCCAAATTTCATATTTAATTAGTTTAAACCCATACTTCAACCTTCAAGTTGGATTTATTTTATTAAATTGTAATTTGTAGTTGAAACGACAAAAACCGTTTTGTCGCTTACGACATTTTAATATAAGCTAGCGCGCGCTCGTATTTTGTATGAAACCCTATGAAACCAGTCCCCTCTCAGCGCATGCCTCAGACCGCCGCCGGCGTTGTCAGCGACGGACCTATGCTAGTCGAACTGCCACGCGCCATCGATCGCATATAAAATAATACCGAGCAATAAATGGGAAAAAAATGTCGGATCTTCAAAAAGGAAAAAGAAAGGTTGTTTAATTCATAAATGTATGGTTATGATTAAGAAAAGGTGAGTAATCATTATATTTCTACAGTTCACTGGCACAAAACGTAAACAAATCGCCATGACAACGTCAGTTCTTAGTTTGTCGCCATGACGGTTCATGACATAAACTCCAATTCAATAGAATCTGACAATCCTGTAGACACTTCCAGCCTACTAATATAAACACGGGCTGCCTAAGGTTTTGTGATGTGAGTATTATTCTTTTTTGATTCCTTTTAGATGATAATTGCAACAACAGGGACATATATAATCAAGTGTGCCCACGATAGGGTGTCTTAAATATGTAGAAAATTGACAGATTCTATTGAATTGTACTTTATGACATACTAACAAAATAATATGATATTTACATCGAAAGTAACAGAGCTATATTTCCAAAATTTTTATTGATATAATGTGATATTTTGGTATCTTACGGACATTTAAAAGGCATTCGATTACGGTTTGTGCTAGTGCTGCATTCTGACGGCAGAACATTGCAGTAATATTCCCTATCTGCTTCTAGTTTTATACGAGTATAATAGGTAATACCTAAGTACTTACCTACTTTTTAGATAGGTAAGTAGGTAGGTAGGTAAGGTAATTAATAGTTAAAAATATTCTAAAGTATGTGTGTGAACCAATAGTGAACTGCAAGTACCTAAGTACGCGAAAACATTAACTTCTAAACTTTAGAAATGTAAAGGTACTGTAGAAAATCGATTTTATTCCTTTAATTATTGCAATTCAGTGTTTGTACAAAAAGCCATTGACTATACTTACAAAACTATTCATATTTCAATAAGCAGTAACACAAATAATAAAAATACATTATTATCTTTCAGGAAGCTATCATTAGAACAAAGTTCTGAGAATAAAGTCATGGAGCCGTCTTCGAATTTAGGTGGAAATAAAACAATGTCAATCGATTTTATGCAAGGGTATGTAGTGGTATGTATCCATATTAATTTTAAAGATCTACTTACTTTGAATATCAACTCAAGTTAATATCGCTTCATTTTAATTTCATTTCTTTAGAAAACGAGAAAATTCGCCTATGTATGTAGTTACAAAATGTATTTATCTCGTAAGATTTTAGTACCTACCTGGGCGTTTTCACAAAAAAGCGTATTCATTCTTTTTTTTCAATTTTGGAAAAATATAGTTTTTCCTTCTCAGAATCAAAAGTACAATCGATTCCGATGGTTTAAAAAAAAGTCCCTATCAAAAATGACAGTTTTGTAACGTTTTTTTTTCATACACTCGGTATGGGCGTCACAAAACTGACTCATAAAGTTTATATGAAAAAATTAAATACATTTTGAAAGAAAAGGTACACTTTTTTTTGAAAACGCCTACCTACCTACATAGTAATTATAGTATAATTAATAACAAATTCAAGTTTATAAATAAGAAAATTTATTTAAGGACTGCAGATAAGAATAATAAGGACCTTCTTGAAGAAACTATGTAGGTCTACACTTACAGCTACAGTAAGTATTCTTTTATTGCCAATTTTCACGTGAGCAGAATAACAATCATATTTTTTGGTTTGAAACTTGTAAAAATGTTTTTTTTTTTCTATTATAGATAGAAATATAATGTGAGAAAAATAACTCATCTCTCAACATAGTATTAGAATGCGCATCTGAAGTATCAGTAAGTTTTGTATTAACTTAAAGCCAGTAAACGAATGTACTTTGGTGTACAATAAAGAGTCGGAGTATTGTATTGTTTTGTACTTAGGTTCTAAAAAGGTTAATTTTAAAGATATAAGACAGCTTTTTTCTACTTTGCCTTTTTTTACTGTGATTTCACTGTATAGTCAGCACCCAAAGTAGCGGATCATTTTTTTACTTTGTCGTATTAGGATATTGCCAAATTTGTATGGTGTAAGTACGTTGTTGTATAACGACAAAGTTTAAAAATACGCAGCTACTTTTGATGCTGACCGTACTGATCTGTGGTGTTACGAATATTTGTATTGTACTAAAAATAACACAGTTGAACCTTAAATAAAAAGTTGACCCTTACAATATCTAGAGTAAAATAAACGTTTGTTTCAGATTGAGACCGAAAATCAAGATTTGGGGCACCGAATAATTGATTTTAATCATTTTATAATGGAACTTGTAAAACTTTCTCAGCATAAGTGTTCGTTTGATTGCAGATTAGCTATAATGAAATTAGTTTCTGAAAATCAAGTACGAGTAGGCTTGCAATCTGAGTTTTCGGTGTGTAGCTAACGTTGACAACTCAAATTATGTTATGTCAGTTTCCGAATAATAACGGTGTTAAATTTGGGTAATTCTGGGAAAATACAAACAAACATAGATGCACGGAAAAACCAGAAAAAGAGACCAGCGCTTTCCTGATTTTTCTGATCTATGTTTCAGTTTGTATTTTCGATGTGGATTTTACGGGATGATCGTAAAAGTAACAAAATTTGGAGTTGAAATAAAAAAAATACAAAAAGACTCCAAAAACCAATCTTAATTCTGGGAAGAATAAAATACAGATTAATTGTTTGGTGCCGACCGTTGCCGGCGGTGATGGCGGAAAAAAGGCCTTTATTTCTAAGAGTTATCTCCTTATATACTAGTTTAACAACGCCCTCTTCGGGCTGTTTATAGAACTTATTGGTTAAATACCTTATTGGTGAAGTAGCTTTGTTACAAATAGTTACGTAACGCCATGCAAGTGATAAATATGTATTATTGCGGCAGAGTGACCAGCTGCTTTAGATGCTGACTGTACATGCAGACTATAACTACAGAGGAGCGGTGCCTCCTGACACAGGCTTTATCAAGCTTAAAAGGAGGCTCCAGCCATTAATAAATGTCATGTAAAAGAAATTGTTATTGAAAATAAATTGTTTAAATTGTTTAAATACAGCCATTGGCAGATCTTGTAGATCTAAATGAATAAATTTAACAAACGGCTATAAATGATTGTGTTGTCTTTTAATAATGTTTGTGTAAATAATATTTTTTTAATATAAATAAGTAAAATGTAAAATATAAATACCTATGTAAATTAGTAAATAACTGTGTTAAGTGTAAATAAGTAAAATATTAATATTAAAAAAGATAAATATAAAAAAATACCTGTAAAACCGTATGTTTGTATTATTTACTTTTTGCTCTGCAGTACTTGCCTACATTTACGGCCCGAGATTTCTTATGTCTAATGGGTCTCAACCTACTTACTATCAAATGAACAATATATGGTGGCAGGCGAAATCTATAAATTTAATTTTTAATACAAGCTCTTGTCGACTGTGCTTTTTGTGGATTGTACTTGCACTGTCATCCACCCCACATAAGTACCTATGCCAAATTCCACGTCAATCAGACCACTAGAAGTGAGTCAAAATTCACTTGCAAGATTTTACAAACAACAACACAACAACAACAACACACAATACAAATATTGCAAGTTAATAAAATTTTGTAAAATAGTTCCATAAGAATAAAAAATTGAACCGACTACAAAAAAACATGAAAATAATTTTCTACCATTCAGAAATCGGTGCCTCAGCACGAGCCAGCAGGAGTGGACCTATATAGTCGTCTACCTCACCTACATACTATACGCGTATATTGTTCTTCAATTACTCCTGCTGGCTCGTGCTGAGGCACGGAGTTCAGAATGGTAGAAAATTATTTTCATGGTTTTTGTAGTCAGTTCAATTTTTCGTTTATATTTTTTTTCACGCCTTTCAGTGTAAAAGATCTAAGATACAATAGTTTAATGTCAACTGCTCGTCACCTTTTACAAAAAATTGCTTTTTCCGATGCAGAGACTTTCATTATTGAGGAGTCCTGGTGCATCGTCACCCGTTCCATTTCACCATATGCATTACGATTAACTTAAATTGCTTAGCAACTGTGTTAAAGTCATTGAAATTCAACCCGTGAGGTACTTGTTATCGAGTAGTAGCTCGGTTGGTCAAATGTGGTCTTCATCATCAGTTCCACTTCACGAAATGAAGATTTTCAAGAGCAAATGCACAAGTTACTACTAAAGATATCGAAATTACCATAGGTGTCCCTACAATATTTGAAGACTTCCCTCGATTTCCTTAGGATCCGATCATCAGATCCTGATTTGGTGCATATGGGACCTAATTGAAAGCATTACTAGACGAATGACGGAGTTCTGAGGTAACAAACATAAAAAAAGAAAATACAACCGAATTGATAATCTCCTCCTTTTTTTGAAGTCAGTTAAAAATACTCGTGATTTCATTACCTACTGCTATTTGCAAGAAAACTAAAAAAAAGTTGTAAGGGCAACTCTAAGACGTCTCTCGTCTGTTTTAGCGCGCTGTCTAGGCGCTGTCAGTGTAACATACGGTCGACTGTGACACGCAAACCACGTAAAAAATAGAGGGGTGTGAGCGGGTTGCGGGGTACAAACGCTCTGTTTTCGATTAATTGTTTAGCGATGCGTCACCTTAATAATTAGAATAATTTTGTGAATATTTTGCAATACCTGAAATTAAATGGCATATGCGTTACGGGGCAATGAATGTCTGTGTTTCTAGACAGTTTTGTCTTTCGAAAACCTTTGTCCTCTCTTTTTTCCGAACAAAACGGGACTACGCAACACTGTTGCACGCTCGATATTCTTTTGGTACGGTTTTAAGGTAAAACATAATATGAGGAGGCAGGACCTTTGTCTACAGTGGCGCCAACTGGTGAGCGCGAAAACGGTAGCCCTTATTACTTTGATCACTCGCGACCTTCAGATAGCTACGTTTATGAAAAAAATGTGTGTTCATGCAGTTATTTTTATTATTGTTTTCTTTTATTGTTTTTCTTTAAGCATTCATTCAATTTTAACAGCATAGCAATTATGAAGGGGAGGAACACTGTTTATCCTAAAAACAGGTCTACCTATTTAAGAAACAGGTTTTTTAGTTGTTAACACACCATTGTAAAGGTGTTCTTTTTGAAATAAATATTTTCATTATTATTATTAATGTTTTCTTTTTATATTGCAGAGTGCACCAAACATACAGGCAGAAAAGAATGCAGACACAAATAAAACCGACGTACATGAAAAAGATGAACAAGAAGGTAAATCCAATGAAACCACAGATAAAACTACTACAGACAAGGAAGGCACGATAGAGAAGGATAGTGAGAAAACAAAGGGTACGGAAGATATAACGGATCCAAAACTAGTTGAAACACAGGCGGGTGTCTGTGTAAAAGAAAATGGTATAAATGTAGAAATGTAAGTAGTTTGACGATAAAATAAAAAAAATTGTGCACTAAATTCAGCACATTAATATGAACTTACTAACAACACATAACATGTTGAAAGGGTGCACAAAAATAGCAATGATGATGACGAAAATAGTGTATAAGATGGTGACGGCGATAATAATAATGACGAAAACATGATGACGACGGTGATAGATAACGACGATAATGATGATGATGACAGTGACAATGTTTTTAATGAAAGTAATGATGATAATTTAAATAATCACTAATTCCCTATTCCAGCTCCCAAACCGAAGAAAAAGACATTGAAGACATGATAACCAACTACCAAATCAAGCAAACAAAGACACTTGCTGACCGCCTCAACCCTGAACCTTTAGAAGACCTGATATCTACCATCATGTCCGACCCTAAAAAACTAGATGAGTTGTCCAACAAGTTGGCCAACAATTTGACACCCAAAGATGGGGCGAACTGGGATAGTCAGGTGGCGAGCAAGTTAGCGAACCGGTTGGCAAGCAAGTTGGACAGTCAGCTAGATGGAATGCTAGAGGCAGCTCCGGTGTACATTGAAGTACCGGCTAAGGGTAAGGATTTCTGATGCTTACTAGGTATAAGTTACGTATACTATTCAGGCTCCGTATGCACCAGAGATGTGTGAGCAATGTGTTTTTCATGAACCAATAGAAACACTTCATTTACCTTGCCTCGCTCTGCTCAGCTGTTTCCACTAGAGATGTACAGTGGGGGTAGGAAAACCTTCGTCAGTTATTAAATTTATTCCTTTACAAAGTCATAGAGTCTTAGTACGTTTTGAAACCAAAGTACTAATTAGACAAGTACATATCAAATTATACTTACTTGACATGATAACAAGGGTCAAAATAGTATACACCTCTAACATTTATCTAGTTTCATATCAATACAAAACCTTTTTAATAAACAACTTCGTAAAAGATTCAATCAAATAATGTTCTATTTAACTGTCAGTGTTTGTCAGTGCCAAGGTGTAGTGGTAGGGTTGCTATGGTCACCTGATTATGTTTAGCAGGTTGACAGGTTGGCGCAGTGTGTCCTACTCAATCGGTAAAGCAGATTAGCGCTCATACTGAGCAAAGGAAAATAGATCTTAGGGTGACGAACCTTTTTTTACTCCGACTGTACAGTCAAGTGCAAAAATATGTATCTATTCGAGCCACTCAAAAATATGTTAGTACGGTCTTATTGCGTCGGAATAAGGGTCTGTGGTACTTATTTTTGAAACTTTTAATAAGTTCATATTTTTCACTTGACGTGCTTTGCTAATTTTCTTGTGTGCGTGCGTGTGTGTGTGTGTGTGTGTGTGTGTGTGCGCGTGTGTGCGTGTGTATCTGCTGAATCAAATTATTTACGCGTGCAAAGCCGCGGGTTAACACGCTAGTAACAAGTAAAAGTTAATTGAGCCCGTTTCGTCCAGAGGGCGCAGGCGCAGCGTCTCGCGCCGCGGCCGGGAGCCCCTTGGGCGCAGGCGCGGACTGCGTCATGCTGCTGGAGAGCGTGCAGTGCGACGTGGACCCGTCCAGCGTGATGCTGATGCTGAGGGACCAAGACCACGACCACGACCACGCGCCCGACACTGACAGCGACATGGAGATAACGTGCGTCGACAGGTGAGACACACTTTATGTCTCACACACTCACACTATGACTTGCAAAGTTTCGCTTTGTCTCACATAGTCTCACTATGACTCACACAGTCTCACTATGTCTGACACGGCCTCTATGTCTTATGCAATTTTACCATGTCCCACACAGTCTTACTGTGTCTCACACAGCCGCATTATATCTCACATAGCCTCATTATGTCTCACACAGTTTCACTATGTCTCACACAGTCTCACTATGTCTCACACAGTTTCACTATGCCTCACACAGTCTCACTATGCCTCACACAGTCTCACTATGTCTCACTCGACCTCTGTGTCTTATGCAATTTTACCATGTCCCACACAGTCTTACTGTGTCTCACACAGACTCATTATGTCTCACACAGCCTCATTATGTCTCGCACAGTCTCACTATGCCTCACACAGCCTCACTATGTTTCGCACACGCACTATGTCTCCACAGTCTCACGCTGTATAAACTTTCTTATTTTGTCTCACTCTGTCTGACAATGTGAAGGCTGACCAATAGATTTTCTAGGTGGCCAAAAAAGTCTGGCGGTGCTGGCCCGCTTGTTTCAAAGGTATACGAAAATTAGTCGTGCTAATAGCCGGCTGGCCGATCAACGGCGCCGGCGGGCCTGGGTTTGTTTGGCCAGCCTTGGTCTAACTCTATCTCATGCTGTCTGACACTGTCTCACTCTGTCTGACACTGTCTCACTCTTTCTGACACTGTCTCACTCTGTCTGACACTGTCTCACTCTTTCTGACACTGTCTCACTCTGTCTGACACTGTCTCACTTTGTCTGACACTATCTCACTCTTTCTGACACTGTCTCACTCTTTCTGACACTGTCTCACTCTGTCTGACACTGTCTCACTCTTTCTGACACTATCTCACTCTGTCTGACACTGTCTCACTCTTTCTGACACTGTCTCACTCTGTCTGACACTGTCTCACTCATTCATAGTCAAGGAATATTGTTGCAAACTTCATTTTAACCACGAAGGGTTCCGTATCATTATCTATACAACATTAGACATTAGCAAAAAAAACACGTTTGTGGTATGGGAGCCCCCTTAAATATTAATTTTATTTTAATTTACTTATTTATTTTTAAAGCATCTAACTGTTGCCGTTATTAATATCGAGCAAAAAACAGCAAAAAAAACACGTTTGTTGTATGAGCTACATAATCTGTGAAAATTTCAACTGCCTAGTTATCACGGTTCATGAGATACAGCTTGGTGACAGACAGACGGACAGCGGAGTCTTAGTAATAGGGTCCCGTTTTTACCCTTTGGGTACGGCACTCTAAAAAATCTTGTAATAAAAATTTAATATTAACAAAAAATATCTATTTCATAATCTATGTCATAAATATCTATTTAATAAATATCTATTTCATAAATATATATTTATAAATATCTATTTCATAAATAACTATTTCATAAATAACTATTTCATAAACATCTATTTCATAAATAACTATTTCATAAATATCTATTTCATTCTCACAGAAAGGAAGACCCAATCTCACTTCTGACATCCAGCGACGAAGACGAAGTGATAATAGAGGAGCCCCACATAGACACCGTTGAGGTGTCCGACGAAACCGACGAAGACGACAAACCTCTAACTACCCTCATAAAAAAGAAAGAAACGAAAACGGAAAAATGCGTATGGGGTATGTACGAATTCTACTGCGTCCAATGCGATTATAGAACCCTAGTCGAATCAGAATTCAAAAAACATATGTTGGAAGTGGAACATTCTAACACATTACAAATATGCCCTATATGTAGCTACACGACAGCCAGCAAAGCCCAATATTCTCGTCACAAAAGGAAACATAAGGACGAGCGAAACTTTAAATGTCACTTATGTAATTACAAAGCTAGGCATAATATGAGTTTGATATACCATTTGAAATCTCATAACGTGCCAGCGGAGAGAAGCCCCAAGTTTTCTTGTGATAAATGTGGTTTTAGTAGCCATTTGAAGAGCGAAGGTCTGAAGCATATAAAGGTATGTGTGGAGGGCATGTTGTATTGTGATTCCTGTTCGTATAGTACTAAGAGGAAAGGCGATATGAGAAGGCACAAGATGCGGAAGCATTTGATTGATGATGACGATGAAGATTTTAGAGTGTAATATACTTGTTTTAAGGGATAACCTTTTGTTCGGTACTTACAGTATACTATAACAAAAAACCGGCCAAGAGGGTGTCGGACACGCCCAAAATAGGGTTCCGTAGCCATTACGGAAAAATAATTCGTATTTTTTACGGAATCTTCCAAGTTTAGGTATATTTTATACCTTAGGCTGCTATTTAAGAGTAAAACTACTAATAATTCTCAAGCAAACTTAGCCGTTATAGTTTTCCTTGAAAGTTTGATATACTTACTACCATCCTGAATTTTTTCAAATTTTTCCACCCACCGGTTTAGATTTTAGGGGGGGGGGGGCGCTCGATTTTAATTAAATATTGCACTTTAAACTTGAATATTTCGCAAAAAAATCAATGAATCGAAAAATCGTCTTAGCAAACCCCTAATGGTTTTAAAAGATCTATCCAACGATACCCCACACTATAGAGTTGGATGAGAAAAAAAAATCACCCCACTTTACGTCTACGGGAGGTCCCCAAAAGATTTTAATTTTTATTCTACCATTTTGTGGGCATAGTTTACATATATATCCTTTCAAAATTACAGCTTTCTAGCGTCCCTGAGCAAAGCCGCGGACGGACGGACAGACAGACAGACAGACATGGCGAAACTAAAAGGGTTCCGTTTTTGCCATTTTGGCTCCGGAACCCTAAAAACAAGAATTACAAAAAATACCTGCAATTTTGAACATGAAACTACCGCGAGTCTCACTCATGTTAAATGACTTCGTACCGGATAACTCACGTCTTCAATCGGGTTCAGCTAGACATGTTTCGGGCTAATTCGTAGCCCTTCTTCCTAGGAGCAACGCGACTTGGCTGCTCTGCTCTAATCTGTTCGGTGTGCGCGGGTTGCGGCAGCCGCCGAGTCACATTGCTCCTAGTCCTAGGAAGAAGGGCTACGAAGAAGCCCGAAACATGTCGAGCTAAACTCTATTTAAGACGCGAGTTATCCGTTTCAATATTATTTAATTACCTGCAACTTTTACCTTGCAAAACCCATGCAAAACAGCTACGTTGGTTCGAAACATTTTATCGTGTTTACATATGTATGTCGTAAGATAGGACTTAGAGAGCCGGGATCCGACCGTAACATGATCAATGTGGGCATAACAAGTGGGATTCGGGCAGAGAATGAAACTATTTTGAAGAACTAACAAAAGTCCACTAATTGTGGTCAAGATAAAACCAAAACAATACGACACTCATTCACTGAAATCTTAGAAATGCAGCTATCATAACGATTCACAATAACTTAAGGAAAAGCCTAGCTAAATAATAAAGAAACGCGTAACAGTTCCTGAGACTGTCGACTCGGGCCAGACTTCTTTTACAAAACTGACAATTGACGATCGCTTTTCCCGCGTCCAGATCTCAGGCTCTGTCAAGCGCGCCACGCATGGCAACACTGGCGTTTCGTAAGTGCTATAATGCCAATCCTTAATAAGCCACACATAGTAATGACCATACAAGGACCATACTCATAATTCTACATGTATAATGACACTTTTTTTACACGGTCGCAGACAATGGGCAGGCACCCAAGAATACCCCCTTAAAAATGAACTTGTACTTGTACCATCAGCCAAATAAGTGGTCTATCAATTTTAAAAACAAGTTCCTATCAAATGAATATACAATACAATACAATAACTCTTTATTGCACACCAATACAGTAAACAGTACAGAGAACACAAGTATATACATAGAGATTTTAATATGTCGCTAAAGTCGAACTTTCAAGTTGACAGACACGTCTATTGGCATTATTGTTTTATGACATGCAAACGATTATCAACTTTAGGGTGGTTGATCACATATTTGGCTGATGGTACCTATAGAGTTCGAGTAAACTTTAGATTTGTATGAGTGTTAATCCGCAAGTTACTGGGCCGGTTTTAATCTGGAGTTTGTATGTATATTTAATATTATAAGCGTTCAAATCTGGTACAGTCACCTGCACCAATATCTGACACAACTAGTGTGCATAAATATCTGATACGACTCTATTTATTTCTAGGGCCGGAAGAACGTGTCAGACATTTTTGCACGCTCCGCTGTGGCAGATATTAATACTGGTGACTGTACTTTATTATTTTGTAGCTGTAAGACGAAATTAATGCAAAAAGAGATATCGAAAAAAAACGGGTCACTCTTTAGCGGCCCGTATTTATCCATCCGGTCCACTTGGCTCGCATAATTCTGAAAGACATAACGTAATGTTGTCATAACTATTTTTTCATCGAAACCATTAGTTGTTCAGAATTGGATAAAATACACCTAATCTAACTTATAGAATTCTATAGGATGACTATGACCAATTAAAATTTCTGAATAAATGCAGTTTCGACGGGAAAAAGTTATGTCACACAAAATTATGACAAACATTATATGACTTTAAAAAATTATGCGACTACACACACAATCGACAATGTGGCGTTATTTACAACTAGAGTGAGCTCCTCTCACTGATTGTAGAATTTTGTGTACACTAGGGTCTTGAAAAGGAGCAAGAATTAAACACAGGGAATATTACTGCAATTTTATCCCGTCAGAGTGCAGTGCACATACCATATGTTTATGGTTTATGTTTTTTGAGTATCTTAAAATTAAATGTCCGTAGGATGCCGTAATATCATTATTTCAATTATTTTTTTGGAAATAACTATCGCTATTATCGATTTAAATAAGTATCATATTATTTTGTTATTTGTTACTAATACATATATCATGATTATAGGAATCATGATATCCTATAGTTACTAATACCACCAAAATTACGTCCCTTTCGCAAATGGTCCCTTATGCAAAATACCCCATTCCCATTACGTCCCTTTCTCTAAACATCCTTTTCGCAAAATCACCCTTCTGAAAAAGCCCCTTCGCAAAACGTCCGTCTGCAAAATGTCACATTAGCAAAATGTCCCGCCTGCAAAATTCTTGTTTAAATAAAGAAATTAGGCTCTCTCTCTCATGGATTGAAAGGAAGGACATTTTGCGAAAGGGACGTTTTGCGAACGGGACGTAATTTATGTGACGGGACATTTTGCAGAGAGGTCGTTTTGAGAATGGGATATTTATAAAAGGGACCTTTTGCGAAAGGGACATTTTGCGAGTGAGACATTATGAGCCCTAACCCTAACACTCTTTGGTTATGATCTGTCATGGCGAAAAATATAAAGAGAACTGACGTTATCATGGGTTTGCGCTAGTGTCGCCCCCTGCGCAGAGCTTTGTCTAATATGCCCTATTATAAACTGAGATATGTTTATTCTAGCCAAATATCTCCCGACAAATCATCAAAAACAAACTAAAAAGATTTTACACTACAATAGTCTACGGCAGAGTGCCGTTCGCTAGTTTGCCGAGCGAACAGCGCCATCTACCGGGAAGTTGGCTAAACTAAATGTGTCAAGCGTTTTGTACACTGATCGTTCTGCTCCTATGGTTGTGTAAAATACCTGAAATCGATATGCGAAAGCTATACTCTGTAATATAATGAACATTAAAATCTACTTAAATGTACTAGAACACATTTGAAAAAAAAAAGCAAAAATGCTGGGACCGGGAATCGAACCTGGTACTACGCCAGTGCGCGCGTGCTGCACCCCTTCACTACCTCCAAGCATTTCAAAACAAAAGGAGAATGAGCAAAGTATGGAACTTGGTCTATGAGCGACCAAGGATAATTTTGATCATTCTGAACCAGAAAGTTGGATTGATTTGCATTTAGTTGGATTCCCATTATGTTGAGTCCGATTATGTTGGATTCCCATTATGTTGTGACCCATTATGCCAGCATAACCTACCTACCTTTACAAATAACAAAGTTATAAAGGTTTGAAATTCAAGATTAGACAGAGAAAGACATACTGGCATGTGACGTCACACGCCAGTACCGCCATACTTGCTGCATAGAGAAAAGCGTTTGAGAAAGAGACACGTATATAGATTTTTAAAAAAAATCAGTATAAATCCAGTTTTCAACCGATTTAAATTTTCTCTTCGCTAAACACTATCTGTATATCTATATTTTCACAATAATATTAAGATATGGCAAAATCAAGAGTTGTCAAATACCGTATTTTTACATTTGTTTATTTTCATGTAAAATCATCAAGTACTTTTGTACAAAAATCAGAAAGTACTTTTGAAGTATTCAAATTCTATTCTTTAGCAAGAAAAAAAAGACATTTGAAATATATTTTCTCTGTTAAATTTGATCATCAATTTACTTTTTTTTTTGGTAAAATGTGTCGTAATTTATATTTAAGTCCATGGATTTTCTAGTATTTGTATAATGTTAATAAAAATGTAAATATAGTTAATACTATGAATTATGAATTTATATTTAAGTGGACATTGTGTTGGACTGTAAATAGGTTGTTTGATTGGGAAATAAAAGAAGATATTGTATGAGCTGTTTTTTTATATCAACCCCTATACCCTATACGTCCCACTGCTGGGCACAGGCTTCCTCTCAGAATGAGAGGGCTTGTGTCGCCCCCTCTATGCTTCCATAAATGTCATACATATATACCTGGGGTGCTAATGGTACACAGCAATAATAAGGCGACAAATATAGCTGAAGTGTGTAAGGACGAGTTCTTATTTTGGCTTCACAAGATATGTGATAACAGTGATTCCCAACGCGGTGTGGCTGTGCCACATTCTTATCACAAGCTAGGCCTAAGGTAGCATGCTTAGCTTACGGTCGATTTACTCCGGTCTAGGCACAGCGCTATGCCCGGGTGCCTCAATGCTTAGGCAGAGAGATCCTGGGCCTACCAGTGATCTTCTGACCTATCCCGACCGATCAATAGGCTCCTGGCCGGTTCAGTTTGCCTTTGATCTGGCCTGGCACCCGCCGGACGTGGGGGCTTTGCCCCCACGAGGACCTCCACCATCCCCATAGTCCTGACCTCGGTTGCTCCATCATTACGACCGTTAATGCTGGGCAAAAGATACTTGCTCCATGTCTAGTTTATGCGCTTCGCTGTCTATGACATTACCAAGTGTACAATGTAGCGCTTACTGGACCCATGTACGGAATCTACCCTGTATTAAATTGCGGACATCCTTACACACTCCATGATCATGGCAATTAATATTACATAGCAAAACACTCACCTGAGGTTACAGCCGAGTTTCAGGAAGGAACTGACCTCTATACTAGGGCACCAGCTTAGTTCTTTTCCCTCGTTTGTTCATTGTATCGCCATTACACTATACGGTAGTGCCAACACACAATATTAGACCAATAAGGAAAGCAATGTGACCACATTAAAAATGTATTACACATACTAGGGCTGTGACACTTACCGAGTTTTATATGGCAAATCGCGCTGTGCGCGACAGCTTGGGCCGTAGTTCCCACGCGCGCCCAGTGCGGATTGGGAACTTTACACACACGATATTTTCCATCACCATAAAGCTCGTGGTAATTTTCAAAATGTAATTTCGCACATGAATCTCGAAAAACTCAGTGATGCGAGCCGGGGTTTGAACCCACGATCCTCTGCTTGAGGGGCTCTGTATGAATGCAGTTTTTCTTGTTACTAATAATAATAATAATAATAATCCTACAAAAAACTCATGTTTTATAGTTTCACATTTAACTTAAGATCTAAAAACCATATTGTAAAAGTAAATAAATTACAAGAAATGCCTGAACTAGGATTCCCTGTGTTTCAGGCAAAATAATTCTAATATATTCGGTATAAATTTAATCACTCAACCAAGTTATTCCAAATTAAACATGAAATATTGACAGTTTTCTTAAAAACTAACCTAAATTTAAAAGTATAAGCGACATTATAATTAAATTCTTACGTTCCTTATGCAATAAATATAATAAAATTACCTATAATAATGCGACTAATTTAGTGATATAAAAATAGAAATTATTTCACTATAACAGGTAACTTCTTTTGTGTCATCGTACGACATGTTAGTATGGGCACTGGAGGTCCAAAACCGATGATATAGTACGACTAAAATCGATGATATAGTTACTAAAAACAGATCTTCGTGTTTTATAGTTTCACAGTTTCCCACACTGACCGATCTAAATGAGCCATGTATTGTATATGTAGGTGAGGTAGACGACTATATTATGTACATAGGTCAACTCCTGCTGGCTCGTGCTGAGGCACCGACTTCAAACGGTTTCATGGTTTTTGTAGTCAGTATGTTTTGTTACCGGATGGCTAAGTGGTTAGAAAATCTGGCTATGAAGCTTAAGATCCCGGGTTCGAATCCCTGGCCGCTGCAGATGTTTGTTTGAATAATAAGAATGTTTGTACTTAGGTCTTGGACGTTCAATATGTATTTAAGTATGTTTTTATCTAGATAAGTATGTTACTAAAAAAAAACTAAAATAAACAAAATAAATGAAACTAATCATACTAACACTAGGAGACAGGGTATAATTTAAGTATGTTTATCCGTTGCCCAGTATCCATAGTACAAGCTTTGTTTAGTTTGGACTAGGTCAAGTTTACTGGAGCTAATTGAGAAGGCTAATTGGAAGCCGTGGTGGCCTAGTGGTTTGACCCATCGCCTCTCAAGCAGAGGGTCGTGGGTTCAAACCCCGGCTCGCACCTCTGAGTTTTTCGAAATTCATGTGCGGAGTTACATTTGAAATTTACCACGAGCTTTGCGGTGAAGGAAAACATCGTGAGGAAACCTGCACAAACCTGCGAAGCAATTCAATGGTGTGTGTGAAGTTCCCAATCCGCACTGGGCCCGCGTGGGAACTATGGCCCAAACCCTCTCATTCTGAGGGGAGGCCTGTGCCCTGCAGTGGGACGTATATAGGCTGGGATGATGATGGGATGAGGTCAATTGGTGTCAGGTGTCAACATGAGAATTTATTTTTACAGGTTTTTTTTTTTTTTTATACGACTGGATGGCAAACGAGCAAGTGGGTCTCCTGATGGAAGAGATCACCACCGCCCATAAACATCTGCAACACCAGGGGTATTGCAGACGCGTTGCCAACCTAGAGGCCTAGATACCTCACGTGCCAGTAATTTCAACCGGCTGGCCGGCAGGTTAGTTGACACTGAGCAATCAA
>NC_133497.1:439462-520989 GCF_025370935.1 Choristoneura fumiferana | reverse complement strand
CTGCCGGCGCGCATGCGCGCGTACCTCAAGGAGTACCACTACCGGCAGCGCGTGCGCGTGCGCCGGCTGGAGCCCGAGCTGTTCGCGCACATCTCCTAACGCTGACGGTACGCCATCGCCATCTGGTAACCAGTAGCATGTTATATACTCGCACTTCCTGGTGCAAACGGACCCTAACCCGTAAAACAGGGTAGCTATCATTATATCCAAAATTGTTACCGTCGATTTTCATTTCATCGAAAACTATTCAACGAATTTCATTACATTTTTTGTTTTCGAATCACTTAATCTTCAGTTCATTACTTTATATAATCGAAAACTTTTCATCGTAAATCGTTTCGAATCTGTCTCAAATCGTAGCGTAACGATTCATCGAATTTACCTGTCATAGAATTATCAAATTATCGAAACATTATTCACAGACGGTACGTCCTATATATTATTATTGCCACGAACATTCACGTTTCATCGAACGATGCATTTGTTGTTATTGCAGCACGTTTAGAAAATATATTGCGGTCAGTCGTAAGTTAATACATAATTACCCTCTATTTAAGAATCCAACAGCAAAGATCATTTGTGAAGCAATATTATCCGGGCTGCTATAAAAAATAAACCTAATATCGAAGGCTAAGGCGGGAGCGAAGCGGAGCGTAGCCTTCTGAGCCTAACCTATCAGAGTCGCTTCTGCTCCGAACAGTCTTTCTCGCTTGCTTCGCTCGCTCGCACTAATCAAATTGTTTTTTGCATTTGGCACGCATGATATTATTTATACCATCTAATATTCAATTAGTGTTTCGATGAAATGTATTGTCATAGAAACGTATTATCAAGTATAGTAACACTGGTAAAACGATTTTCTGTGTTATAAGAATTTTAGGAACTGAAACTTACGATGAACCAAAATTATAGTAAGGCGATTCGATGAACGACTATGTCGATATACAAATAAAACGATGAAGTAAAATTCGATGAGTTGATTGTGTAAAAGGTAATTCGAGCAATTGTATGAGCGACGAAACCAAGTTCGATAAATGATTCCTAAGTGATAACAAAATTCTGCGAATAGTGTTATGGGAAACGACAATCGATGAAACAATTTTCGGTAAAATTATGGATTACCCGTAGAATATGATAAATTATTAAGCGAGAAATATTGTCAACCTATTGGCTATGTGCGAAGCGGGTGGTGGGGTACAGACGACGATCGCAGCGCACGACATGGCAAAAATTGGAAGTAGGATGACTGTCTGTCAAAATAGAAGTATTTCAGTACAAATCAAAGCAAAGAAACGGGTTATGACTGTTGTTAAGTTGTTCACTGCAAAAATAACTTAATTTTCTCTTGAGCGTCCCATGAATAAGAACAACGCTTGCTTTGTTCCAGATGACCTGGCCTTGGGGAAACTTAGCGGTGCAAGCCCGGGTGCGAACCCACGACCTTGCCGGTTGGGCTGGGAATAAAGTATTTTAACTGTAAATATTGGTTAATTAATGCATAAGGTATAGTTATGGTTTGGTTCACGGAGGTACTCATAGGTAATTATTTATATGGAGTGTTTTCATTTTGACCGTAAGGTCGTATCGTCACTACTTTAAAAAAACTCGTAACTCAAAAATCAAGATTTTTTTCCCAGTGAACTTTATGAATATTAATTCTAGGGACAATTTTGTTGTCACATTGATTTGAAATAAGAAATTAAAATACGAGGTAAATGCACTAAACTCAAAATGTACGCTACATGCAAAACGTAACCAAAAGCAAAATGAGGCCCTTTTACTAGACATGGGTAATCTCAACCGCGAAGTGATCTGACTCACTAGATCCAGCTCCGGTGTCGGTACCGAATCCGCTTACTGAATCCGACTCCTTTATTGACTCCGGTTCTTTCGAACGATTATTAATTTATCTATGGCCGATCCGCCCGGCTCGGTTCGGTCGGTCGGTGTCGGTACGGTACTGCGGTGCCACCCGCTTACTGAACTGAAGTACAGATTCGTGAGAGAGAGAAAGATTCGTTCGTTAGTCCAAGTCCGAGTACCGAACCGAACCGACCAACCAAACATAATAAGATCCAAGTCCAAGATCCGATCCGCAGGGCTACTACGAACCGAACCGACCAACCAAACATAGATAATAAGATCCAAGTCCAAGATCCGATCCGAAGGGCTACTATGAAACTCCAAAATCGAAGTTCGTGTCGTGCGGTCCTCTGACACTTATACTATTTAATACGAGAGCGAGAGGGACGGTACGATACGAACTTCGAGTTTCGTAGTAGCCCTGCCGATCCGATCCGAGCCGAGCGAGAGCGAAAGCAGGCGGACGGAGCGAGTCAGTGTGAGTGAGCGTGACGGCGATCACGAGCATGGCGAGCCGCTCGATCCAGTCGGAGTTAGTAACTCCGGAGTCAATAAGATTTGAAAGGAGTCATTATGGGATTCGGATCCGCTTGAGGATCTGACTCTTTTGAATCTTCAGATCCGGATTTACCCACCTCTACCTTTTACCACGAAGTGCCAAGTCCGAACTTAGTATCTTGCCGTCCCGGTCCCGCTGACACTTATATTATTTAATACGAGTGAGAGGGACTGTACAATAAAAAGCTTCGATTTTCGAATTTCGTAGTAGTGGGGGGGCTACCCCCCAGAGTTGGGCAAAATGTCATCGACTAACGATCGCGATTAACGATTAAAAATAACTATTGATTAATCTTAGTCCTAAGAATTTCGATTAATTTGGTCAAGTTTAAATTAATCGTCGAATAACTACCAGCGAAGCGACTAATTGTTTAATCAATTAATTTTCTCTCGATTAATATAAGGAATAAATAAATTTTATTTGTAATAAATATCACACAGTATACATACTAGAATGATCTTCCAAGTGAACAACACATGACTAGACATATTTATTTTTGTAACGCGCGTGTTCCATATATTAATCGATATTTAATCGCGACTAAATTAGGCAATCGTGATAATTTTTTTGACGATTGATTAGTTGATTAATAAATTAATCGATTAATGCCCGTCTCCGAGCAAACTTTCTTCTTATTTAAGATTACATTCTTGTCGGTGCAGCCGATGAATGGCTCTCCACTTCTTTCTACTCGAAGCCTCCTTAACCCCCTTATACGGCATGACGGCTACCTTCATGTGCGTTGTGTACGCAAAATGCACAACGCATATGGTGAAGCACGGGAAACGTACGAAAAGCAAAAAGTTAATTCGGTTAATGTGCTTTTTGTATGTTCCGCGGGTTTTCAAAACAGATAGGTACAGAAGTCAATCTCACTTTTTAACCCCCGACGCAAAAAGAGGGGTGTTATAATCATACCTTCGCTCGGCGGTCGCTCTAGGGTTGTCAACTATGGCTATATATGGTAGTGGCACTCGGTAAATAGTCGTTGGATTTATTGTTGAGAATGAAACTGGAATGGAAATATAAATTAATAATAACTAAAATATTTTAATGTTAATGTCATTGTTATATTACAAATTTGTCGTAGAAAATATCTTGAGACGATTTCGACATTGGCGAAATGCACGATTATAATATTTTTCATCACACTTGCTCGTAAACAGTGTCATAACGTGCAGGCTACCCTGGTTGCAACCCTCCAAATAAAACCCTCGACCTTAATGTGCTTGTCATGAAACCCGTGGTCGGTAAATGATTCATTTCGCGTACTAATGTTCTTGTCATGAAGCCCAAGGACGGTAAATGAGTCAATGTGCGTACTTGTACTGCTGCGCCGTGCCGCGTGCCCGTGCGCGTGCGCGCGCTCCTGCTGCAGGACTACATGGACCACATGCACACGCACGTTGCGGCGCATGCTGAGGGAGGGGGAGGGGGAGGGCGGCGCTGCCAGAGCACAGCCTTAAGGTATCGCCAATATTTGGAACAATTAAAGTTTTTCTTTTACAAATATAAAATTTTACTCGCAAATGTGATGAAAAACATTGTATGTCGCACGGGCGGTACTAGAATTACGAACATCGACTCATTAAAGCCTCAGTCTTCGACTTCGGGCTTCTAATAGACTCTCGTTCGTAATTCCTTATTTACCGCCCTTAAGACACAATGTACTGTTAAAGTGTGATAAATTCGCATTCTCCATTATTGCACAAAAAAGTGGATGGCACTCGCGCTCGCACTGGTCCCAACCGGTCCGAGATATCGTGTCCGTGAGCAGTGTCTATGTGTGCGTTGCTCGAGCGCACTTTGTATGTAGATTGATTTCTGTACCTATCTGTTTTATGGCGTTGTGTAGATTTTAGTAGGTATTCGGTTACATTTTGCGTTTTGTGCATTTTGCTCCCAAGCTATTTTCTTTAAAGTAGTGGCGATATGTTATTGAATTATCTAACAGGTTCCCTATCAATCTTATGTATTTCTTTTTGTCGTAAATCGTATTGCCACAAGAACTCTGGCAACCGTTGAACGTGTGTTTAAAACAGCCATGTTCTTAGAAAACTGTTGATTAAAGTTTTCTGTGGTAGGGCCGCCTGTATGCTAATAGGAATAGCGTAAGATAGGTTGCTCACATGTGATACATAAACGTTTTATAGAAATAAAACTGCGTACATGAGTCATATGTGATTCACGGGACAGGGAACCTTTTAAGTTCAAGGGAATATATGAAATAAGCAATTCTTGTTTAACTTTTTTTATTACAATTAAGTATAAGCCATAATAGAAAGAAATCTTTGTGAATCAAACCTTTTTGTTTCTCTATTAAACAAAGAAATAATGTAATGTCTATGCCTCTAAAGAAAAGGCTTTAAGTGAGACTGTATACCTTTTCTGTACAGGAGTAGATGTGATATATTATTATATTTACTGTATAATAAAAATGTACTATCTACATATACATCTGTGTTTTATTACTTACCTACAGTGCTTTTCATTCTAGCATGTTGTCAATATCACAGACTAGAGGGTGGAAGTGTCGATAAAACGAATATTTTAAAATCTAATCATATTAATGTCATCATTAATCCGATTATTACGCTAAATTTGATGAGAATATTAGTAGTGAGTGACACATTAACTTATATAAAGAAGTGTTCTATCAGACAACATTTTTAATTTTCATTCAATTTTTATGGAATAATCGAGAAAAACTAACAAAAATGCAACGTTGCCAGCTCAGCAGGTATAAACGCTCTTAATAAGTACCGATCCATCACTAAAAGTCTCTGGTGTTACGTTATACGCATATTACGTTTCTTCACTTAATTGTGCTTTGAATTTTATAAATTGGTTATAAAAATCTGAAAGGTTAAATTTACTTCGTATAACATACATAGTTCTTTATGTTCAAATATTTTACGCCAGTCATATTCAGGCTACAACTGAAATATACTTCCATGTATTTAGACCCCAGAAACCTTTTTTGAGTAAAACGAAGCAGTGCATCAAGTGCCATGGTGTCACCCGCACCATGCTAGAATGAAAGTCCACTGCTGAACAAAGGCATTGAACGACAACTCGCCACTTGCATCCACCGGTTTCCCGCAACTCTCACGATGTTTCAGTCCACCTGGTAGGAGGCCTGCCAACGCCTCGTCTCCGGTTCGTAGTCGCCACTCGAGGACTTTTCTCCCCCAACGGTTATCTGTTCTTCGAGCGATGTGGCCCGCCCATTGCCACTTTGGTAAATACGGGACACAAGTAAAACGCAGACGAGCTTATTGCGCACTGCCGTTTATTATCGATGCGTGCATGTGTGTGTCGCAGCACACAAACAAACCCAATACGTGACATTCCCTCCACCATAATTTTACAATTAATCTTAACACTAATAATACTTTTTGTAATTAACTCTTGGTATATTACGCAGAGTGATATTTCCCGCTTGACGTACAGACTCCGAGGCTGAGGCACTCCGGCCGTCCGGCTGGGGCATCGGAGAAATTGGCATAGCGGTAGTTGGCTGGTTACTTGGAGTACCATTATCTATTGGGTCTTGTGGCCTTGCAGTCCTTGGATCCTCTCTCTCTTCCCCGGCGCTATTCCGCGTGTTACCATCAATTACGCTATCCAAGACCCATGCAGTTTCATTCTTTGAATAATGGCCTTCTTTATCTATTATAAGTTGGTTTTTGTGTCTTTTCAATATCACTCCGCTGCGTTTATCTTTTACAAGATAAACCACTTTTCCTAATTGTTCCAAAATTAGTCCTTTGCTCCATACAAACTTGTTTTTATTTAAATATTGTTTATAAAGTATTTGATCACTTATCATAAATGACCGTCTTTTAGCTCCGCCGTGGTTACGGCTCTGTGAACACTGTTTATTGAAAACGTCATTATTTTGACTAGTGAGCGGGGGCGTGATTGTTGAGTTTTGTGGTGACAATAAATCTAGCCGCGATCTGAGTTGTCTTCCGAACAATAAATAAGCAGGTGATTGACCAGTGGTTGTGTGGATGGAATTTCGATAATGAAACAAATACTTTAGTAAATTATTCTTAATGTCATCAGGCCCACGTCCTTGCATTAATGCACATTTTATACCTTTCTTTAGGATCCTAACGTAGACCTCTGCTTGGCCGTTACTGGCCGGATGGTAAACTGGTGACGTCATGTGCGTTATGCCGTTCAGTTTACAAAAGTTTGTGAATTGCTGTGACGTTAGTGATGTGCCATTATCGCTAACAATTATCTTTGGAATTCCAAATCGAGACATAAACTCGCTCATTTTATTAATTAACGCACTAGTCGTTATATTATTATTCATATTGTAACATTCTACCCATTTTGTGTGCGCGTCAACAATTACTAAGTACATTTGATTATGAATGGGCCCTAAGAAATCCAAATGAATCCTCTCAAACGGTTCCGTTGGGTACCGCCACGGCACGGGCGCGACGCGCGGCGGGGACGGTCGTACGCTTGTACACATGTGACATTTACCTATTTGTTCTTCGATTGCTGCGTCAATACCCGGAAACCAAAATTTCGAGCGTGCTAGTGCTTTCGACTTCACAATTCCTAAATGCGCTTGGTGTAATTCCGCAAGAACTTTTTGACGTAAGTTAGCCGGAATGACCACCTTATGTCCTCGCAATAAACATCCCTCTTCAATTGTCAGTTGTAACCTGCACTGGAAATAAGGTTTTATTTCGGGGTCTATTACTTTGCGAGGCCAGCCATCTTTTACGTATTTCGTAACCTTACTAAGCACCGTGTCATTCTGAGTTGCAAGCCTCAATTCGTCGGCAGTGACCGGAAGTGAACCCTGTACCACGAAGTTTACGTAAGCAGTGGCATCTTCCCGGTACACGCTCCCCCGCACCCCCCCGGTCGTGAGAGCGGCCGGCGACCGCTGGCTCTGATAATGTAGCACGCGATAGGTAGTCAGCACTGTTGTCAGCACTTCGAACGTATTCTATTGTATAATTGTACGCTGACAAAAAAAGTGCGTACCTTTGCAGCCTATTTGCTGAGACTTCTGGTACCCCGCGGTTTGACCCAAAAATTGACACGAGCGGTTTATGGTCAGTGCGTAACACGAATGGGTCAGATCTAGCATAAAGGAATTGATGGAACCGACGTATTCCAAATATGATCGCTGTGGCTTCTTTTTGGATCTGAGAGTATTTTTTCTCGGCTGCATTGAGAGTACGTGACGCGAAGGCCACTGGACGCTCCAAGCCATCCAACCCCACTTGTGACAAAATGGCCCCTAAGCCATGAGACGATGCGTCAACCGTCAAAATGATTTTAGCGTTAACGTCAAAGTGTGCTAACACTTTATCAGATGCTAACTCTTTTTTTATTTTGCAAAAAGCATCATTATGCTGTGAAGTCCAGACCCATTTAGCCCCCTTTTTTTAGTAACTCATACAACGGAAATAATAAGGTTGAAACGCCTTGGACGAAATTACGGTAATAATTAACAAGACCTAAGAATGACTGCAACTGCGTGACATTTGTCGGCCTTGGGGCTTCTACTATGGCTTTTACCTTATCGGCTGACTTTTTTATGCCATTTTTATCAATTACGTATCCTAAATACGTAATTTGATCCTTAAAAAACTCGCACTTATCCTTCCGTAATGTGAGTCCGGCATCGCGTAATTTTTGCAAGACAATCTTTAATCTACTCATGTGTTCTTGTTTATTTTTTCCCGTTATTAATACGTCATCGAGGAAACATAACACGCCTTCTACTTTCAAAATACCCTCCATTGCTCGCTGAAAAATGGCGGGGGCTGATGCTAATCCGAACACAAGACGTTTAAACTTAAATAGACCCTTATGCGTGTTTATACAAGTAACATTATTACTGTCATTAATTTGGAACTGATTATATGCGGAGGACATGTCTAGTTTAGAAAACTGCGCTCCGCCATGTAACTGTGAGAATAATTCTTGTACGGTCGGCAACGGATATTTATCCACAAGCAGCTGTTTATTCAGTGTTTGTGAATAATCGGCGCAGAGACGTACTGAGCCGTCTTGTTTTAAAACAGGTACTATGGGCGACGCGTACTCAGAGTAATCGACCGGTTCAATGACCTCAGCTTGTATTAACCTATTTAATTCTTTATCTAGTTTTTCCCTTAGCGCAAATGCTACTGGCCTAGCTTTAAAGAAAATAGGTTTTGCATCCATCTTAAGCCGCAGGTTTATTTTATATTTTGTAAAACAACCTAACTTATCCGAAAAAAGATCCGAAAATTCGTTTAGTAAACCGTTCAATTCGCTTTCTATAGGTAAAGTTGCTGCGCCACAAAACATAACTGGACACAATTCTAAATTAAATTTCGTGATAAAATCACGTCCTAACAAGGGTGGCCCTCCATTTTCAATGATGTAAACATCGAGAATTAATGTTTTACCACTGTATTTTACCGGTAACCGTACCATACCTAAAGATTTTAGGCGAGACCCCGTATAACTTATTAGGTTTTTTTTTGTAGGCAATAATGACACACCACTAAAATAGGTATAAAATGTTTTGTCTGATATTGCTGTTACTGAGGAACCACTGTCAATCTCAAACTTTAACTGTAGGTCATTTATTGTTACAGTTTCTGTCATCGGCGCACCGCCGTTACAGCGAATACTAAATAACTCACCATCATCGCCCTCGCTCCCCTCGTCTGTTTCTACGAAATTTACACTTTTACACATCCGGCGAAGATGACCTTTGTTTTTACACTTTTTACATTTATATGAGGCGAAACGGCACTCGCTGGACTTATGGTTTTTTGAACCACAAACTAAACATTTGCCATCGTTCATGCTATTCGTTTTAGTAGTAGGTTTCGAGCCCTTGCCGATCTTAAACACGGTGTCGCCGCCGGCCACCGCCGCCGAGGCGCTCACCGCGGCTTTGCGCGCGCACTGCACGCTCGCTGCGGTGTCCACTGCCTTGGCCAGGGTCAGGTCTTCGATCTCCATGGTATAAAGTTTTTCTCGCTCGGGGCACGGTAACATTCCCACTACAAACTTGTCCAACAAATGCTCCTCCAAGTCCTTGAATTTACAATGAGCCGCAAGTCCACGAAGCCGTGCAGCCCACTGGGGGTGGGACTCGCCTGGGCGCTGCTGCGCTGCGTAGAAATGATGCCGCTCCGCAAACCCGCAACGCTTCGGTGTAAATTGCTTATCCAAACTGGTGATAATATCGCCATAGGAGACGTCTTCCAAAGACTTTGGCAACACTAGGTTATTCGCCAGTTGATAAGTAGCCTCCGTGAATGCGCTGAGTAGAATAGCCCGTCGCTGCACTCCTAACTTGTCCGTTTCCTCCGTTATTTTGTTTGCGATAAACCATTGCTTCAGCCTACTTATGTACGTTGTCCAGTCTTGCTGCTCATGGTCAAAACTCGCAATTGTCCCAAAAAACGGTGTATTCGCGTTATTACTCATTAGTAATGTAATTATTCCTATTTCAGTTATTTTTTTCAATATGTGGGTAGGTATCGGATCGTCGCCACTGGTAAATACGGGACACAAGTAAAACGCAGACGAGCTTATTGCGCACTGCCGTTTATTATCGATGCGTGCATGTGTGTGTCGCAGCACACAAACAAACCCAATACGTGACACACTTCAACTGTACCGCGTTGCCACCGTTGTCCTCTGGACAACTCTTTAAACCATGAGTTTTCTCCATGTTTTCTGTGGTTATAATTCATAGAGCTTACATTTTTGTCGTACTTACAAGCCTATTATTTAATGGACAATCTCCTAAACACATTAATAGCATATATCATAATAGTTTTTTAACCCTTAATTTGGCACCGAGAAGAATACTGGACATTCTAAAAAATAAATCTACACGTAATATAAAAACATGGAGTTTTTTTTTAAGTAGCATAAATTAATTAAATGCTAATATTATTTCACCAAAAAATGTATCAAGCCGGTGGGAACGCAAGTGTTCGTCTGTGGCCGCCAAGATGCAGAGGAGGAAGGTCGCGTCTAGCGGGCTCCGACAAATGGTTTTTTTTTCTTGGTTTTGTATGAAATTGTTATGAGTTATTGCCATTGTGATATTAAGTAATAATTAAAAAACATATTTCAATATAGTTGACATTAAGAACACGTTCTGTTTGTGTGTTTAACGTTTGCAAAGTATAACGTCCATTATACTTCCCGTTGCCAACTACGCAACGTTTTAACTTGCTTTTGCTACGTTCAGCATTCTTCCCGTTGCCAACTGCACAACGTTTTAACTTGCTTTTGCTATGTCCAGCATACTTCCAATGCCAATGATGTAGTTTTTTTATAAACTTCTGTCATGTCCAGTATAATACACTTTGCCAAATATGAGTAAAGTGAAATAAAAACTACTTTTATAAGTTTAACCGGTATATGTGTGTATGTGTGTGTCTGTGTGTAGGTCTTGTCTGTCTGTCTATGGCAACGTAGCTCTTAAACGAGTGAACCGATGTGTACTGATTGAATGTGTTTTTTTTTTTAATTTGAAAACAAGTTTTCTAGCGGTCATTCTTAGCAAGATTTCAAAATCGGTTGCCATTTTTGAAATTTTTGGCTTTTTTGTGGTTATAGAAATGGGTAATTAATTATTAAATCGTAGAAATAACACAGTTGAGAAGAAATAGCACTTCTCCAGACGCTTCTACTATTAATTTCTCATTGGAATGACTCAATTTACTTGGAGAAGATTCTGACAAAGATATAGATACAAACCAAAGTAATAACTGTGAAGTAAATCTTCTATCACCTATAATACGAGAGGTTATACCACTTAATAAATTACGAGAATATACCCAGTCTGTCGTCTATTCCATTATTGGCATCTCCTGCTAAACCTTCCGCATCACATGTGTTCATAAAAAAAATACCTCGTTGAATTTCTTGCCGGATTCTTCTCAATAGAGGTTTTTCCGAACCGGTGGTAGGTTTTTTTTTGACATTCATAAGTGCTTGTTCTACCTAAATTGAATAAAGATATTTTGTGACTTTGACTTTGAACACCTGCCATTCGAGAACCTTTTGACCCCATCGGCCATCAGTCCTGCGAGCAATGTGCCCCGCCATTGCCACTTCAGTTTCGTAATTCTTCGGGCTATGTCGGTAACCTTAGTTCTACTGCGGATATCATCATTTCTGATTCTATCCCGCAGAGAAACCCCGAGCATAGCCCTCTCCATAGCCCTTTGAGTGAATTTGAGCTTCCTCATGAGGCCCATCGTTAGCGCCCACGTCTCAGATCCGTATGTCATCACTGGCAACACACACTGGTCAAAGACTTTTGACTTCAAATACTGCGGTAATTTGGATGAAAAGACACTGCGAAGCCTCCCGAACGCTGCTTAGCCGAGTCGGATTCGACGAGTGATCTCTTTCTCGAAGTTGGACCTACCTAACTGGACCGTTTGTCCTAGGTATACATACTCGTCAACAATTTCGAGCGCAGAGCCTCCGACTATTACGGGAGTTGGCACAACATGGACATTAGACATGACTTTTGTCTTGCCCATGTTCATTCTCAGGCCAACTCGGTCGGAACTTTGCTGAGGTCAGCGAGCATAGCACTGAGGTCCTCCATGGTCTACATGACTAGCCATGGTCTAGCCATGACTACAATATCGTCGGCGAATCGCAGGTGAGTGAAGTACTTGCCATTAATGTTGATGCCTCGTTCTTTCCAGTCCAAAACCTTAAAAGCATCCTCCAATGCAGCGGTGAACAGTTTCGGAGAGATCACATCTCCTTGTCTGACTCCCGCTGCAGAGGAATAGGCTTCGTGCTCTGGTCCTGTAGTCGGACGGACATAGTGGCGTTTTCGTACAGACACTTCAACACTTCGATATACCGGTAGTCAACTTGGCACGGCAAGTCTCGATCGAATCGAAGGCTTTCTCGTAGTCCACAAATGCAAGGCAAAGGGGAGGTTATACTCTTCGGTCTTCTGTATAACCTACCGCAACGCATGTATGTGGTCTACGGTACTATAGCCTTTTCGGAAGCCGGTTTGTTCTTGAAAGTAATGTAGTCTTTGTTATTAATTACAAGAGCGGTATGATAAGTTACTTAGACTTTTTTTGGCAATGAAGGCGTCTTTTTTTCAATTATTTCCATTGAGAGTACCTATGATTATTTTCAAAGTAGAAGTATACTAAATTTATTATCATTCCGCTATTGTAAATAAAAGATTTGTCCATTGTGCTCATTTTAAAAGACTGACTTTTGACTTGGTTCAAAAAGTATAGAAGAAGATTTATAGGTTTAGTATAAAAATGATCTCATGTTAGTGATACTTGTTTATCAGTCTTGATTGTCAGAAAATTGTTAATATTTTAAATTTTTTGTATTTTTTTCTCGACAGAAAATTTTAAAATAAGCTGAATGTAACAATTGTAAGTCTGTAGATTGTTTAAAGTGATTTTCTAATAAATATTTTTACATTTTGTATACTTTTGTTTGATTAAAAAACAAATAATCGGGAAACTACATATCTTTGGCAATGGCCAGTATACTAGACATTGAAACAATTGTCCTGTCCTCTGCCCAGTTGGCAACGTCCAGCATACTTGACATACGTTTTTCTGAAAACTATTGACATTTGATTTTTTTTACTATTTTTACCGTGTATATGACAACATAATTACCCCAAAAAACTATAATTCTAACCTTATTTCGATATTTTTATTCCTTGCCAAATTAAGGGTTAAGAAACTCGGTCACTGTTGTCTCTTGGATAACGGGACAGAATAACAAACGAGAAAATGTTGATCGACCCTATTGCTCATTTAAAGGTATAAGATATATTAATTAGATAATTATAATACGTAATAAAATGTATTATTTATCCAAAGAGCAACTGCAGAGAGCATAATTTACATCACTGACATGAGGCGACTACCTCATGGGACAGGGAACATGTTAATTCAAAACACTTTTAAAACTGCCATTTCAGGAACATCCATGGCTGTTTAGTTGCACAAGCAATTGGGATGTCCCAATTTTTGACAACATATAATAAATCGAAAACCATTTGGAGAAATAGGCTTTGTGAAGCGTTTTCAGAAATCAGATTTCAAAAATGTGATAAACTGAATTAAATAAACGAAATTTAAGTAATGACCCTCATTTGACCCCTGCAGTGTCTCGTCACAAAGGCAGTTATAAAGCAGGTCTACACTCTAAAGCAAATTGACAGTTTGAAATGTTCCTGTCCTGCTTTTAATAGCAAAGAGTGACAAAGATAGAACTTTAATCACATGATGCGCAACCGGCTTTAAACAGTTGTCATTTATCGTAATTTCCAATGTATTTTTGCAAATTAAATTATTAAATTACTACGTTAGAAGTAAATACAAAAGAATTTAAATATCAAATTTTAATAAAAAAATCTATTTACTATCACACCATTAAATAAACATAGGAATAATCGAAGCTAAAAGAAGAGAAATAAATAAAACTATTTGTCATGGTTCATTTAGGACCCTAAGCCGTGCTTGAATTATTGTCAAATTGCAATGCCACAGATTATGTTATGTACGACCTGAATTTTTCCAGGCAATGGAACGTGGCTGTCTCACTGTGACGTCATCCAGCGTATTTCGTAAATAATATATAAAATATTAAATACTCATTCAAATTCAAAATCAATGAAAATGGTATCTTAAAAATATCCTATTCTTTCCAAAAATAAAATAAAAACTATAGGTTATTTTTTTTGGTGCATCCCAATTAAATAAAGTTGTAAAATACCAAAATTAACAAATATTCAAAAATCTTTGGGTCCTATTTGGGCTTCAAATAAAAATAATCACCACTATAAAATCTTTACTGAGTTAATTTAAATAAATAACTAAACTAGTTCTGATATACAAATAATTATTGCGTTATTTACATTATACTAATAATTAAGTTCATACATCTTTTATTACAAAAAGATATTTTTGTTCTAATACTCGAAAGTATACCAGTGACACAATATACTATGTATACTAAAGTACAACGTATAGAATGAGATCCCCTCCCTTCCGCAGGTTGACTGTATTATGATTCGGAATCACCTTAAAAGTTATTCCAAACACTCCACAAACAAACGGCGTGGCTGAGCGGTCTGTTAGGACCATAAAGCGCAAGCCACACAAAGACGTGGGACGGAAAATCAGTTTTCATACTAAATGTAAAGAAACGACGCGATCCAAAGCAGACAGAGCCCGTCCGCGACGCCCCCCGTCCCACGTTTCTTCAAGGCGTCTTCCTACTACACCGTAACATGCCATGATCGTAATAGGAATGTGTCAGGAACGAAATGTCAAGCGCATAAAGGCTGACAAGAATTATAAAAAACCACGCCGTATTGCGGAAACCAATAGAACTAATTTCTTGCACTGGTAACACTAAATTCAAATGTCAGCTGTCAAAGTTTAACGTTGTTTGCGCGTGGTATTTTAACCCGTCGAACGCCCTGCGCGCCACAGTGGCGCGTATCTAAGTACTCGTGATTAGTCAATTTTTGTTACTAGTTTCGATCACCCTTTAACATAGGGTACTAGTCCAAAATTACCCAAAAAAGTCGTTATTTTGTGTATTTGTGCCTAAAGAATAATCTTTCTTTTTATGGATAACCATAGCCTTGGATGAAAAACAATTCACAATGTATAAAATGTTGGAAATATAGGATCATAAGCTTCCTTTACAGTGTCTCAAACGACTTAAGTGACATTGATTGATAGAGTATTTGTCAAATCTTATTTTATTAATTTGGTACTTCGCTTCCGCCTCTCTTCCCTTATGGACGCTGCTCGCTACCGTACGTGTGCCTTTAGACTGTGTTGATAAACCTATTTTCATCTCTAGTATATAAGTAATATTCATTGTGTACTATATGCTGAGACATTATACAGCGGTGAATATAAACGTGTGGAGTTTAATTTCAATCCAATCAAGAAATCCTGTTGGCAATAACTTCTTACATCTACTGCACCGATCCAGGCTCTAACATAAAAGTATTATTCATAGAAAAAGTCCGAGGGATTCTTCTTCTCTTTTAAAATATGGCTTTTCTGTCCTAATTAATAGGACAATTTCGCCAGTGTCAAGGTAAACTCTCTTTGAGAGGGACGTTGTACGGTAATTGTAGTTTTTGCAACTTGATAGTAAAATTCCAGAAACCATGTGGAGACCACTTGCGTATTAAAAAATGTTAGACACGAGAGCAATATATAATTTTGGGATCACTGTTCACTGTTAAGTTAATCGCCGCATAAAACATTATCAAAATTATACTTCAACTAGCCAAAGAAAAAGAAATAGCAAAATTAGATATTGCCTACATCCGCCATCTTCGAATGCTAAAACGAATTACCGTCCGAGGGATTATAAAATATTCCTTTAAATAACATCACCGACACCGCTGTCAATATGACTGATGTATCGTATAGTAAGTGTAGAGAATGTTGCAATATAAAACTTAGAAGTGCTGCCCTCGCGTCAGGTTCTTTATATTCCTGGTCAGCCTTTACATGACTTGCGACGGCGACGGTTGCTTAGCCAACGTGCTGGTGGGCAGTCTCATACTTTTCAATACAAAGAGTATATTTTCGCCTGACACGTTCATAGTATGACACGGTGTAATGGGTCTACATCATCGTTTACCATCAGGCGTGATTGTGGTCAATCGCTAGCCTGTTGATATATAAAAAAAAGTTCTCAGTATAAATATAAAAAAATTAAGACAAAAGCCTTTAAATCAAAAAATCGGAAAGCATCTCCGAAGTTGTCTCATTCACTCTATAACTCCTTAACAATATTAAAAAAGAGAGAATCATATCACGACAAATTGACCTCCGAGAAATCATGCAGTGGATCTGTCTGTTCCTCGTGCTCTGGCTTGTCTTTGGCATCATCAGAGTCATTACTGAAGTTCTCTATGTCTATATCGTCAAAATCCTTTTCAGTTTCTGTTGGAGTTACTGATCGACATTTGGAAGGGGACAGATTTTGGACGGCGGTCTTGGAGACAGTCTTGAATAGCTCTTCTAAGTTGGTCTCGGTTGATAGCTTGAGGGCATGCTCCCAACCTTGGAGGGTTTGGGAGTGGAGGGCTACCTGTTGGGATAAATTGATTAATTGTAACAAACTAAACAAGTTCTAAAGATTTAAAATTAACTAAAACAGTTACTTTGCTCACCCGCGAACTTACAATAGCTACGTATTATGTAAGAAATCGTCACTACTTTAGAAAAAACTCATAAAACTCGTACCTCAAAATAGATAATTTTTCCGAGTGAACTTTATGAACATTACGACAAGGTTCAATTTTGTTGACATATTGATTTTAGATACGAGATTTTTTTCAAAGTAGTGACGAAATGTGTGTTCTGTTCATGCAATTCCTCCACCTCCAATAAACAAGTGTACCTTTTCTTTTTCTCCAATTTTAGAATATCAAGAGCACAATCGATTCCAATAGTTTAAAAAAACGTCCTAAACAAAAACGTTAGTTTTGTGACGTTTCTAGTGTTCCGTACCCAAAAGGTAAAAAACGGAAATCCTATTACTAAGACTCCGCTGTCCATCCGTCCGTCCGTCCGTCACTAGGCTGTATCTCATGAACCGTGATAGTTACGCAGTTGAAATTTTGGCTCCGGAACCCTAAAAAGGTGTAGTGTACCTGTCTATCAGCGAGGTCGAGCAGCAAACTCCTGAACTCGGCGCGAGTCTTCGGTATCCAGTCGGACAGCTCCGAACGGATCGCCTCCGACGCCTGCTCCAACCTGAACAAACGCTCATGTTAGGCTGCGACTTCACTGTGGCGGAGACGAGCGGAGCGGAGGTGATGCGTAGGGAACGACCAATAATATTAGTTGAATCCACATCTCGTCTCCGCTTCATTATCATCAGACGTGTGAGGATTGGTCGATGCCTACACGGCTCCGCTCCGCTCGTCTCCGCCTCAGTGGAGCCGCAGACGCGCTCGTTAGACGTGCCAAATTTCAATCAACACACATGGCAATAAAATGTATCTAATAATATTTTTTATTGATTTTACCTATTGTGCAATTCATCTGAGTTGTTTCCGGCCACGAACGTTGCTGCAACAATAAAATAGAACACTTAGCAGCAGCGGAAGTGGGGGAAGGACAGGTATTTTTCGGTCTGGTAATAATCTGACTAAAATCGGACATTAATATTCGACTATCGTTCAGTAGTCCCTCAGTAGAGTACTGTTAAGTGTAGTATCATCTAGTTGAGTATTATTAAGTATAGTAGTCACCTAGTGGAGTATTATTAAATATAGTAGTCACTTAGTTGAGTAATCATTGTTAAGCATAGTAGTTACTCATTTCAGTATTGTTAAGTATAGTAGTCACCCAGTTGAGTATTGTTAGTCTAACAGTCACTGAGTTGATTACCGACATTATCGTTAAGTCAATTAATCGCTCGATTGAGTACCGTTATGTTAGTAGCCAATTTGAAACAATGAATCACCGTGCAGTGCCCCTCTGTCTGATCTAGTCGCGTTAACTCTATTAGTCATTCAGTTGAGTACTGTTATGTCTAGTAGTCACTCGGTTGAGTTTTGTTAAGTCCATTAGTCGTTCGATTGAGTACCGTTAAGTTTAGTCAATTTGAGACGACAAGTCACCGTGCAACGCATCCCGCTGCCTTATTTTACCGCGCTGCGCGGCGCAGTACACGCGGTGGTGAGGTTTAAGTCTAAGTATAGTCACTCGATTGAGTGCCGTTAATTTTAGTAGCCAATTCGAGCCACCAATGAGTTACCGTGCAGTGCCTCACTTTCTGATTATATCGCTTTAAATCTATTAGTCATTCAGTTGAGTATTGTTAAGTCTAGTAGTCACTCAGTCGAGTATTGTTAAGTGTACAGTAGTCGCTCAGTTGAGTATTGTTAGTAAATTATAATGTCGTGGTCACCGCTCACCGTGCAGCGCGTCCCTCAGCCGTATCTTGTCGCGCTGCGCGGCGCAGTACTGCGCGAGCAGCGGCAGGCGCGCGCGGTGCGCGAGGTCGGCCCCCCCCGCCGCCCCGCCGCCCCCCCGCCGCGCCCCCGCCCGCGCCGCACGCCGCCGCCGCCGCCGCCACCGCGCCGCGCTCGCGCACCGACCACGCGTCGCACGCGCGCTTCAAACTGACACAACCACATATTATATAACACAACCGAAACTGTCCTAACCGATTGAGACGACTAGTGCAGACTTTTTGCAGGTTGTACGACCTTGTGCAAGGTCCGCCCGGATTGCTACCACCATCTTGCTCGCTAATCCTGCCGTGAAACAGCAGTGCTTGCGGCGTGGAGAGTAAAACAGCCGGTGAAATTACTGGCACTTGAGGTATCCCATCTTAGGCCTCTAGGTTGGCAACGCATCTGCAATCCCCCTGGTGTCGCAGGTGTCTATGGGTGGTGGTGATCTCATATCATCAGGAGACCCACTTGCTCGTTTGCCATCCAGTTGAATAAAAAAAAATGTAGTATTAAAACGGGAGCGCCAAAGTTCGCATACTCTTCGCTAGTCATACCGTAATTTTTGTCCGTATCATAGTTTGTCATAATTTTTTTCCCGCTGGAACCTTACATGTTTTCTGAAATTTTTAAATGGTCATTCTATACCAAACAGTAGGTTAGGTTTATTTTATAACAATTGTGAACAATTATTGGATTCAGAAAAAAAAAGTGTTATGACAAACGATCGTTCTAACATTCCATTCGGACTTCCAATAAGTATGCGAGCCGATATGGACCCTTTTCAAACGAAAGCCAAAGTAAGTAAATACTAAGTATAAGATTATGTAAGGTTTTCTTATTTTTTTTTAGTTGTAATTATTTTTTCTTGTCATGCCGAATTTTAGCGAATAATTTTATTGCTTCTTTTCAAAGTGATAAAAGAAGCACGCACCCTTGTAGTCCCACCCAAAAGATGCCATCCACAGCCGCACCAGATGTCTAAACACACTTTAGACCTCCGATATTAAAATGAAACAAAATAAATACCCAAATAAACGAATTTATCCTAAAACTAACACACACTTGTCTTGTATCGCAGTAGCCTTGATCGTTCTAACATACCGTTCTGCCAGCCCATTTCTTTGTGGAGTATTTCTAGTAAAAATATCTAATATATTCATATCAAATCGAGTAAACCGTTGCCTGCGAGAAAAGCTGCACTGGCGAAAGACAAATGGAGGGTCTTTTGCACGCTTAACTATTACAAATTGAGATACGGTACCCTAGTTTGTTACAAAAGGTCTCACCGGAAGACCAGCGCTAACTACACCCCAGGAGTCCACGTTTATGCTGAGACAGGATCATTTCGTGCACACGTATAGGATTTTATATTACTTTGTATTTCACCCTTTTTGTATAATTTTTATGTTATAGTTATAACTTATGTGTCAAATAAACCTTTTTTCATTTAATTTCATAAAGACTTACCCAACTAGCTCTGTGCCCAGCGCGTTAGATCCCTTATACAGTTTGGTGGTGAGAGCGCAGAGCGAAGTCAGTTTCTGTTCCAACGACTGCAGATAATCACCGGCCGAGGTGAACTCAGGATCCTTCACCCTGAAGCAACAGTAATAACATTAAAGGTGATTGTGACTGAGTCAGACGTTATACTCGTATTGCAGATAATCTGTTGAGTTTGTAATCTATTAAGAGGTAAAGGGAATTTGTTGTGTTGAAAGTCTAGTTGTGATTGGGAATCTGTTGAGAGGTAAAGGGAATCTGTTTTTTTATCAAATAGCTGGAAAACCAGCAATCGAGCATACGGCTTATTTGATGGTAAGTGATCACCGCCGCCCACGGACACCTACAGCATTATTAGGAATATGTTAGGATTGTGTTGTGTTGAGAATCTATTGAGTTGGGAATATGATGAGATGGGAATATGATGAGTTGGTAATTATGTTGAGTTGAGAATATAACGAGTTGGGAGTATGATGAGTTGGTAATTATGTTGAGATGGGAATATAACGAGTTGGGAATATGACGAGTTGGGAATCTGTTGACTTAGGAACCGGTAGAGTTGAGAATCCATAGAGTTGAGAATCTGTTCAGTTGGGAATCTGTTAGAAAAATCTTTAGGATTCGGATTTTTTTACAGTATTCACTTACCGTGCTCCGTTAGCAGGCTTTGCCTCGCCGCCGCTGTACAGCGAGCTCAGACCCCAAAGGTTTAAAGCGCTGTTCTCATTCTTGAATACCTGGTAACAATATGTTGGCTTCAGCTTGTAATGCGATAGCTCGTAATAACAATAGTCTCTAAAATAAGGGACACGTATTTTTTTTAACTGCCCAAACTCAACCTATTTGGAGAAATTGTCCTCCCTCTAACTTCTGTATAGTTTTGTTAAAGCAAATTGCTAGTTAATTACTGGCTTGATTATATGTTGGAGAACATTGCGTTGCCAGGCCTTCCATTAGGTGGAGCGACGCGAGAACTGCGGGCAACCGGTGGATGCAAGTGGCGAGTTGTCGTTCTAAGAGGGACAGTTGGCGTGTTCCGGCTGATGATACTGCTAAATTTTAATTAATTATTGGCTGCTTAACTTACTTTGTCCAATTCTTCATCGGGTGTTGTTAAAAATAATCTGAAATCTTCGCTGTGGGTCAGAATTGGATGTTTGGCGACTCGATCTGTAGAAAAAAATATGACTCAAAAACATTTAAAATTAGACCAGCACTGTGTAAATACAATACAATACAATACAAAGACTCTTTATTGTACACCAGACATAGTAAGCGATACAGAAAACAAATAAATTAAATTAATTAATTTTTATTAATTTTATTATTTTTTTTTTATTAATTTTGTAAATTGTAGGTTTAAGCGTTAAAATAAAAATAAATAAATATCACGCCATGACACTCGACACCAATTGACCTAGTCCCAAACCAAACTAAGCCACTTGTGTTATGGGTATTAGACAACCGGTCTATTACCGGCCTCGTAAGGTCCAGCTGCCAGCCCCGTACGGTCTATTACCGGCCTCGTAAGGTCCAGCTGCCAGCCCCGTAAGGTCCAGCTGCCAGCCCCGTACGGTCCAGTGCCGGCCCCGTACGGTCCAGTGTCGGCCCCGTACGGTCCAGTGCCGGCTCCGTACTGTACAGTGCCGGCCTCGTACGTACGGTTCAGTGACGGCCACATATGGCCCACTGCCGGCTCAGTACTGTACAATGCCGGCCTCGTAAGGTCCAGTGCCGGCCCCGTACGGTCCAGTGCCGGCTCCGTACTGTACAGTGCCGGCCTCGTACGTACGGTTCAGTGACGGCCACATATGGCCCACTGCCGGCTCAGTACTGTACAATGCCGGCCTCGTACGGTCCAGTGCCGGCCCCGTAAGGTGCAGTACCGGCCACTCACCGAGGAAGCAGTCAAGCGCGAGCGCGCGCACCAGCACGAAGCCGGGCTCGTAGCGGTCGAGCTGCTGTCGCGCCGAGTGCAGCGGCGGCAGCGGCGGCAGCGCCAGCCAGCCGTGCGCCAGCGACAGACGCTTGTGGAGCACCTGGCAAAAGACCTCGCCTCAAAACACTACATCAGGGGTCACCAAATGGCGGACCTTAAGTAAACTCACTTGTATTACTGAGACGTAGTTTAATAAAATGTATCCCGCGCTTTAACGCGGTATTTGACTATTTTGTATATGTTTTATAAATTAAAAATTCACAATGCCTGTTATCGAATAGGGAAACAATTTTTAAGCTACCTTTACAAATAACAAAGTTATAAAGGTTTGAAATTCAAGATTAGAAAAAGAAAGACATACTGGCATGTGACGTCACACGCCAGTACCGCCATACTTGTTGCATAGAGAAAAGCGTTTGAGAAAGAGACAGGTATACAGATTTTTAAAAAAAAAACCAATTTTCAACCGATTTAAATTTTCTCTTCGCTAAACACTGTCGGTACATCTATATTTTCATAATAATATTAAGAATTTAAGATATGGCAAATCCAGGAGTTGTCAAATACCGTATTGAGCATGGAGTCTGCTGTTGAGCTTTAAAGTGTGCAGTTCTTACTTTCTTTCTATACCTAATTATGTTGTAAAACAAGAATTGCAAAAGAAAAGAAAGAAAAAACATTTATTCGTGACAATTACACAAAAATGTAAGATCTTCCTGTACTGCATTCTGTTAAATAAATACTTTTGACTTTGACTTTGAAAAAAAAAATAGAAAAAAACTAAAAAACAAGTATCAGTCACGAATTAGTCCCAAATGAGCATCATGCCGCCCGTGTCCGTGCGAACGGCGCTGGTCTTTCTTTGGAACCATCAGGAGTGCATACATTTTACAAAAATAAACAAAGAAGCCGACATACTAATTAAATCAAATTCCTATTCCCTTTTCTAATCGACATTTATTTGTAAACATGTGGTTAAATCATGCTTGACATGAGATTAATAGTACTTTATGCAACTGTATCGTAATAGGGGTCCTTAAAACACGAGTGTGGGTTTCAGTCACATGAGTGTTTTAAGGCCTAATTACGTACAGTTGCATACAATATTTTATCTATATCCATATATTAAATCCTCTAACATGTGTTCCGGAAACTTTAAGAATGACCTGCATTAACTCTTACTAGGTAGTATGTCTGCCCCACGAACTGCGCCCGCGACGACCTGCTGCTGCACGTGGTGATGACCATTACGATACAGCCGTGTTCATAATAGAATCCAATGTCGTAATGCTGGTCATTACCTATGATTTTTGAACGCATAATTGACGATTTACTATATGGGTGTAGATAAAATTGTGTAAGGTTTCAGTTGTGATGTAGTGTGTGGTTATCGCACGCGTATTTTCAATACGGCTCTCTATTAAAGTAGTAGTCGCACCTGTCAGCGTGGTGAAATAGGGTCCGGTTAGTGAAAAACGTATTCTTCGCACATCTTTGGTAGAAATGCAGCCTTAGACTATTGAGTATGGAGTCTCCGTTTGTCTAGTCTCACCTTGAAGTGGTTGTAGCGCCGTCGGACGCGCGGCGGCGAGGGCCAGCGTGCGCACACGCACCGAACCCTATACGTCACAAATGTCTCAAGTGTCGACAGTTGCTTCATTGGCGCATCTACCTGGTGACAAATTAAAACAATAGTAGATTGATTTATAGAATCAGGCGTTACTTTGCGGAGGTCCATATCAATGAACTAAAAGAATTTCCTTGCTCACCCGCGACCTTACGATAGCTAAGCTTATGCAAAATATGCGTGTTCATGCAGTTTCTCCACCTCCATACTGTAAGAACACACACAAATCACACAAACCCATCTAACACCACCACCACACTACACCGACGCGTTTGGAACTCAACCAGAGCTCATCTTCAGAGTGACACAACCATACACCATGCTACCAGTTGTTGTGTGTGGTGTTGTGTGTCTAACAACTGGTAGCATGGTGTACGGTTGTGTCACTCACTCTGAAGATGAGCTCTGGTTGAGTTCGAAATGCGTCAGTGTAGTGTGGTGGGGGTGATAGATAGGTTTGTGTGATTTGTGTGTGTTCTTACAGTGTGGAGGTGGAGGAACTGCATGAACACGCATATTTTGCATAAGCTTAGCTATCGTAAGGTCGGGGTGAGCAAGGAAATTCTTTTAGTTCGTTTAATAGTAGATTGTACAACAAGAGCATAAAACGAGCCATTTAATAGAGCCTGCAGCAGCAGGTCGTCGCGGGCGCAGCTCGTGGGGCAGACATACCTACCTAGTTCTCGTTATTGCAGGTCATTCTCAATGGTTCGCGCAACACATGATAGAGGATTTAATATATGGATATAGATAAAAAATTGTATGCAACTGTACGTAATTAGGCCTTAAAACACTCATGTGACCCTATTATGCAACTCGGCAACGCCTCGTTTCATAAACCCACACTCGTGTTTTAAGGACCCCTATTATGATACAGTTGCATAAAATACTATTATTATGTTTTGGTCAGAGAATAAAGGCTTTTATTATTATTATTAATGGAGGATTTACTAAATGGGTGTAGATAAATATATTTTCTCTCCCATAGTCCATCACACAAGCATCTGTGTACAAACACTGATTATATCCAATACCTTGACAGCAATATCATATCCATGCTCCATGATGAGCGGGGAGTCTTGCGTCTCTGTGACACTGGGGGCCTCCGAGTCCTCGGTGGGGTCATCATTAAGGTCCAGCACCGCAGAACTGCTCTCGGATGCCATGATACTGAAATTATTAATAACTTTGGTTTAGGGTCAATCAACTTTTTAGTGTAGCCTCTTGCCATGGTAATGTCTCCTGAGCTACCTATTAAAAGTATCATTTTAAGGGGTACAAATCCGCTCAAAGTTAGGAGTTGTGGAAGTAGGGATTAAATGCATGCATCGGCTGTAAGCTACCTGTGCATTATAAACATATTCATATTCATTTATTTGCATTAAGTGTGGATTACAATGGTCTTAATCTAAGGGTTAATTAGCACACACTTAGCCAGTTCCAGCATGCAAATATTAGTGTTGGGTATTAGATTTCTAAAATATTATTATTAAATTAAGATTGTTTTTTTTTGGAATCTTTTTGTATTTTTTATTTCAATTCCAAATTTTTGTTACTTTTACGGTCATCCCGTAAAACATATATCGAAAATACAAACTGAAATGTAGATGCACAGAAAAACCAGAAAAATAAGACCAGCGCTGGGAATCGAACCCAGGTCCTCGGCATTCCGTGCCGTGTGCTATACCGCTACACCACCGCTGGACAACGATACAGACACGAATTTCTCCTATGCACCTCATATCACTGCTTGTGTTGTTTCTTATTTAGCCACTTAAGCAAGAAAAAAGAAGCAAGCAAGAAAGGAAGAGTAGAGATAAACAGAGAGGTTAGTCTGAAAAAAATCATGTTATGCCTAATGAATAACAACCTCTCTGCGAATTGTATACAAACTATGATACAATTTTATCTTAACTCATTCAAGTACAATTCAATTACCCCTACTTTAGCTTTACTACCAAGCCTTATAAGATAATAATAAAAATAACATTAAAAATTACATGCAGTAATAGTAGTTGACGTGATTTTCATAACAAAATACATAATTAATATTTTTCTATATTTGGAACAGTCAAGCTACGGCGTCTTTCTTTAAATATCCATTTCAACGAACTACCGATCTTTCTACGTCGGTAATTGTAATAGGCGCGAGTAGGGTCTTAAGAACAGGTCCATATCTTAATTATTGATCTTATTCATTTATATAAATATTATGTTTTCATGTTTTTTTTTCAATTAATTATTCGATAGGCAGAAACCTACCACAGTGCATTCTGTTTTTTATGCCAATACCTACTCTTTGGCTAATGTCAAACATTCCCGCACCGAAAACCCCAATGTACGATTACAAAGCAATAATTTAAGTAGGCACAATAATCCATTAGGTCAATACTTTGGTGTCATAGCTCAAATAATCCTTAACAGAGTAAAAAGACATAATAATAATGATAATAATAATAGTTTTAAGCAGTTCTTTCATGGCTGATCTCTAAAGCATGCTAATAGTAAATTGCAAACATTTTTTTAACAAAATCCCTGATGTCTCCTGAGCCAAACAAACACCTAAACTAGGTAAACAGCAAAAAAAACACTAGTGTTTACTGGTCAGAATTTGGAAAAAAACGAAGTTTCTATTGTGACCCCTCTTTTGTCCTCCCCTAAATCCGGCCCTGTAAAAGCTAATTTTAATACCTGATAATGTAGTATATTCCTATTATTACTTTTTTAATTTTAATTTTAACTAAGCCTATTATTACTTGGTGAAAGTTTTATTATTATGAATTAATTGTAACCCAAGTAAAGACTATGTTGTGTAAAATACTTTGCATTGTTTTGCCAATTATTAAAAAAACACCTAAATAATACAACCACCAAATTCAGAATCTCTTTGTTTCCAAGTAAATAAAAAACTACTAACTTCATTCATCTTCCATATGTACCTGTATGGTCACAAACATAACTTAAGGACCATAATTTTATGGTAGTTTACTTAGTGCAAATAAAACGAAGAGATACTTTTTTCTAATGGATTTCGGTTTTAATGTGTGATCCAGGCATTTTTGCCAAGTCAACATAAATACATCAAAACACTATTTTTTTACTATATACATATGTATAGGACAAACATTAAGAGGTTATATGTTAATTACTTAATTACGCGTTAACTAATTCGATTTATACATGTTAAATAATCACCAATACAACAAAAAAAATACAAAGATAGATAGATTAATGTAAAGCAAAAAACAAAGAAATCATTGACATACTTTGTTCTATTTATTACAAAAATAGTTTGTAGCCAGTTAAAGTTGTCAAATAACAATTAAATCCGCCGGTTTTACTAATTAATTACATTAATTTGACACAACTTTCAAAACCATCGAATGATCGGCGACTTCAGGATATCGTTTGTTATTTTTTATATTGAACACCGACCTAACTATAATATTCGAGCCTTTAGTAGATAAAATAGGGGCGTTAACTTTATTTTAACTATCGTATGACTTCTTGATAACGCTGTGTGCATAAAAAACACACATTTTGCCCTACTTTAGGTACGGGTCGATAATACGTTGCAAATTATTTTTCGCACTACATTTTCAATTTTGTCACAACTACACACAATCAATGTTAATAACTGTTTATTTATATTTACCTGTTATCACTGTAAATATTGTTATCTTAAAAGAAAGCTGATTTTAAAACAATAATAGGTGGACAAAGTATCAATCAAGTGATGACAGGAAACTCACGTTCCGTTATAACAATATTAACAATTATAACATTGCTGCGTGCGGTTGCCGTCATTTTGGATCGATATTTAGCGAAGCACCTGAGCGTAAATAGAAACGTAAATAAAACGCCTATTCACTCACAAACGCGATTTTTCTGGTGTGCGAACAACGAACTGTGAGTGAACTTATGAAAACTTTCACTTATTTATTTGTAAAACTTAAATTTTATAGTACCAAAATTATCGCTATACCGCTTATTAATTCCTTTAAATATAAAAGGTTTTCAAGAGACTGAAATATTTTCTTGAGAATTAATGTGAAAATGAAAAAAATTAGCAAGTTGCTTTAGAAGCTCGTAACAACTCTCAATGCGTCATAAAATACTGTAAGTAGTGATAAATAATGAAAAAATGTGGAAAAAACTCACTAACGTATATGTAATACCTTTTTTTTTCTACACCTAAAGAAATGGTTGGAGTCTAGTTCTAAAATAGCCACTGCAACTTATTTCTTCACCTTTGCTTGCTCCGCTGTTGTGAGTTTATTGGTATTAGGGTATGCGCGCACGAGCAACTTTTGTCTCCGCGACTATTTTGTCTCTCACATCAAGTCTATGGGTAAGTATGCGAATGCGCACACGTAGCGATGCGACTACCTATAGACTTGATGTGAGAGACAAAATAGTCGCTGATACAAAAGTTGCTCGTGCGCGCATATAATATAAACGCAGCCTTTAATTAAACCCTATCCTCAACTTACTGCGTCATTTTTTTGCATTTGATGGATTGATTAGACTTGATTATCTCACTAATATAATAAACGCGAAGGTTTGTAAGTGTGTTTGTTTGTTTGTTACTTCATCACGTCTAAACCGCTGAACAGATTTAGAATAAATTCAGTATACGGATAGTTTGAGTCCCGGGGAAGGACATAGGATGGTTTTTATCCCGGGGAATTGCATAATTCCCGCGGGATAGTGAAAACCGAAATTTACGCGAACGGAGTCGCGGGTAACGGCTAGTTCCAAATAAAGTAAACAATTGCATGTATAATTGTATGTAATTGTATGTATTTAAGTATGTATCTATCTATATAATTATATTTATCCGTTGCTTAGTACCCATAACACAAGCTTTGCTAAGCTTACTTTGGGACTAGGTCAATTGGTGTGAATTGTCCGGTGATATTTATTATTATTTATTATTATTATTAATTGCAACTAGTGGGTTCATGGCAGGAATTCATTGAAAAGTTTAGTTTTCATATTGTCTTCACTTCACCCATACCTGCGTAATTCAGGTAATGCAGGTTTCCTCAACTTATGCAATATTGCTATGAAACTTTTAATACTGGTAAGTACTTATTCAACTAACTTTTATTTATTCCTTCCTACCTGTTTTCCCAAATGTCCCACCGAGGACCATCAGCACTGATAAATGCTTTCTTTGGGTGTCTTATTCGACGTTTTGCTTTATTTTGCTGTGTTCTGGTGCTTGTTTCTGATTTATTAGACGTAGAATTATTTGAGGAAGTTTCGCAATCAAAAGAAAACATGTTTTATGTTACGTTTTACCAGTATTTTAATCACCAATGAATATTTACATTATATAAATATCAAAGCAAATCAAAGTAATATAAAGACGTGCGTCATTTTATTAATCATTGAAATGTAGTATATAAAAAGGTACTCTGTGGTAAAAGTAAAAGTAAAAACTAACAGTAAAGTAATAAAACCTCCATGGGCAGTTTAAAAAAAATTGCTGCTATGTTTTTCTAGCATCTAACTGTGTTTTCATTTAAAATTAATATTTCAATATTGAGCTCCCGTGGCATGGTGCCTTAGAAATTAATAGCGTTCCCTCCAATCACAGAGTACTTTTTATATACTGGAATTTTATATGCCTCCAATGACGATGGTAATTTGTTGATTACTTAAACTTACGTATTGTTGTTCTTGATGTTTTGCAGGAATATCAGTTCCTCGAACGTTCCGAAGTGTAACGTCACTAGAATTTGACAAGAGAAAACAATAGATTGTCAGTTTGGTGTCAACTCTTGGATGGAATTCGTGGCAGTAATATTTGTTTATAATCTCAAATATCATAAATGATACATAAATATCTGCCCACGCGCTTCTAAACGTAATTTCACCAAGAAGTTTACAAAAAACCACCACCATAAGTGCCAAAATGCAGGGCGTGAGCGCTCCTCGCGAGCAGCCCGCGCCAGTCATAAGCACGAGCTCTACCATCCTGAATATGAGAGAAAAAGAGAAATACATTGAAGATTTCGAGTTCCCGTTCTGCGATGAGTCTTCTAAATACGAAAAAGTCGCGAAAATCGGACAGGGAACGTTCGGAGAGGTCTTTAAAGCGCGAGCACGGAACTCTTCGAAAAAATTCGTCGCAATGAAAAAAGTGCTGATGGACAACGAAAAAGAAGGCTTTCCTATAACGGCACTGCGAGAAATCAAGATCCTGCAGTTACTCAAACACGAGAACGTCGTTAATTTGATAGAAATCTGTAGAACTAAGGCGACATTGCATAATAAATACAGGTCGACGTTTTACCTTGTCTTCGATTTTTGCGAACACGATTTGGCTGGCTTGTTGTCGAACATGAACGTGAAATTCAGCTTGGGGGAGATAAAGAAGGTCATGCAGCAGTTGCTGAATGGGTTATACTACATACATAGCAACAAGATTTTGCATAGAGATATGAAAGCTGCCAATGTGTTGATTACCAAGAATGGTATCTTGAAACTGGCCGACTTTGGTCTGGCGCGAGCCTTCAGCGTGGCTAAATCAGGGCAGGTCAATAAATATACTAACAGGGTGGTCACGCTCTGGTACAGACCTCCAGAACTTCTTCTAGGTAAGTCAGTTATTAATTAGTTTCATTATATTATGAAAGAAATGGGTCATTGTCATATTGTTGCAGATAAACTTGCCCCTGCTTGCATTGTGCATAAACAAAGTCATACTCAGTGAACTAGAAACAGTTACTTTGCTCACATGAGACCTTTTTTTAAATCTTATAACAAGGTTTTAGTACACTGAATGTGACTGTCAGATTTATCATGTCAAATGAACTTGTAAATCAGCATTGCTTCTTCTGAAACTGGTCAACCCTGATACCTTACAATAGCTATGTTCATGCAACAAATCTGTGGGTGTGGTATTAATTAGGATTCTGATACTGCTCAACATACAGGATGAGTGCACGTCAGGTCAGGAGTACAGTTGGCCTATTTATATGGTTGTATATGAGCAACATCACACCAATGGCAGGCGCGGCGCCATATTATAGAGCCATTTAAATAGACCTGGTCACTCCCAACCCACCCTGTCCTGTGAGTTTTACGCTTTAGATGTAAAACATGACTTTTATACTGATCACCATGCTATATCAGGTGACCGCAACTACGGCCCGCCTGTGGACATGTGGGGCGCTGGCTGCATCATGGCCGAAATGTGGACACGGTCACCCATCATGCAGGTGAGATTAAATTGGGACCATTTTAAAATATCATTTTACATTTTGTATTACACCAGAGGACTTTTAAAGACAGAGCTGAGAAGCGCTTTGCTCCATGCTGTGCCTGGTTGAGTAGGACAGACCTGTCTCTTCCCATGGGTATTGTAAAAGGCGATTAAGGGATCTGAAAGGAAAAAAATGGAATTTAAAAATTACCATAGAAAAAGTGAATGATTGAGTGAGATAGATGTGCAGGGTAAATTTAGTACTCCTTCCAAGTGGGGTCCGCAGGTAGTGAATAATAATAATAATAATTCTTTGTTGAGTTTCTAATTGTCAGGGAAAGTTTTGTATAAAAGAAAATGTTTCATACTCATACATAGTTTGGAAAAGTGAATTATGTGGATAGCAAAATGTTCATACGAAAAAAGTGATTAAGACAAGTTTTTTTTTGATTTTGAGTTAACTTAATTGCCAAAGACACTAAGTCCTTTCTTTTTTTATTTGTTTTTAGTTTTGATTTTTTTTGTGTGGTTTGACAAGACTTGGTTTTATTATCTTCACTAATTCGCCCATGCAAAGCTATGTAGCATGAAGGGTACAACTCAGTCTAATCTTTCAGGGCTCCACTGAGCAACAGCAACTGATTCTGATCTCTCAGCTCTGCGGTTCATGCACTCCGGACACATGGCCTGGGGTGGAGGCCCTCGACCTGTACAACAAGATGGAACTGCCCAAGGGACAGAAGAGAAAAGTCAAGGTATGTCATCATCATATTATCACAACAGACCAATGACTCTCCTTAACGGTGGTGATCATTTACCATAAGATGACCCATGGGCTTGTTTGCCTTCCTCTCATAGTAAAACAAATATACATAATCATCAGCCTATAGCAGTGAACATTATCAGTCGAGTCAGCAATGCTGAGTGGGGCCAAATTTATACTATTCATGGTTTTGTTCTTTCCTCTCTTTCTTCTCTTTGTCTTCTGTGTATTGAATATATTTTATGTAAATAGATGTTTCTCTCTCTCTCTCTCTCTCTCTCTATCTTACTGCTGGACGCAGGCTTTCCACAAGATATGATACATACAAGTAGAATAGACAGCATTACCCAGAGCCCTGCAAGGTACATTTGCGTTGTGCGATAGGTCTTTATAGATGTTTATAGATGTTGTTTATTCGCGGCACATTGTGCTTTGTCTGTGACGGGTTGCTACTAGTACCTAGTTCTTCCATATGATTCATGGATAAAAAATAACATTAATATTATTGGTTTGCAGGAGAGACTAAAGCCCTATGTGAAGGACCCTTACGGCTGCGACCTGTTGGACAAATTGCTGCAATTGGACCCCGCAAAGAGGTAAATGACTGCACAATACATTAGATAAAAGTATTATATTGTATAACTCTTTATTGTACATTAACAAGAGAAAGAGATGTACAAAGGCAGACTTTAGCCTTTGTACAACCTATTATCCTGTTATCTGTTAATTTCATGTGTGTTTATGTATACAATACAATAATAATACCTTTGAACGATTGAAAGGACATCGGAAAGAGTAGACACTACAATAAAAGGACCGAATTTTTTTAATAAAAAATAATATTAATAACAATAATAAAAAGTAATAAAATAATATAAAATAGTAATTAGTAATTATAAAAAGTAATTGTAATCATTTTATAAATTTAAAGTAATCATTTTTTGGGTGACACTATTTAACCTGCCGTACAATACCGACATAATATTTTGTGTACACGCCCATAGTTTGACACCAGTTTGTATGGGCGTGTACACGAAATATCGGGACGGTATTTCCATGTCGGTATTATCCGTACCGGTAAATGACACTATTTATTTACAGTGCACTTGTTCTGTAAGGGCATTAGTTACAGTCTATTCTCAGTTCAAAAGATACTTATATATTTCTTCGTCAGGTACGACGCCGACACAGCCTTGAACCACGATTTCTTCTGGACGGATCCGATGCCATGTGAGCTCGCAAATATGCTCGCCCAACACACGCAGAGCATGTTCGAATACCTCGCGCCTCCGCGCCGCCCCGGCCATTTGAGACACCACCACCACGTCGCCGGAGCCGCGCCCAAACCGCCCCCAGCCGTCCAGGACTCCGGCTACCAGGACCGAGTGTTCTGAGCCAAAATAAAACCTGTACAATGACGATTGCTGTAAATAAAGTTAGGTTAAGCTTTGAGGTTATGTGCCTTCGCGCCCAATTTTGAGTGACGTTTGTTTTTTTTTTTTGACGATGACATTTTTTCCTTGAGGTTTTGTGCTCCGAATTATAGATATGCGGTTTTTGTTACTTTTTTGTTGAGAAGTTCTTTTCAATAGGGACAAGCCACAGGTGTGAAATTAAACTGCCAAATTATTATGTCAGATATCATAGAGTGCAGTTGGTTAAAATAGCAGTGCAACAAAGATTTTAATGAAAAATATTAGCTTTTTACTAATATTAGTGCTAACCTTCGGTATGCCGTTGGCCGCCATAGGTATTTTTTAGGTATTCAAAAAAAAAAAGATGAAAGTTGGACTCTAATTAGGTTTTCCTAGGTTTCAAATTACATTGGGGGGGCCCGTGACAAATCCAAATAAAATTGGACTTTAATTACGTAAGCATAAGGTACACGTTACATTGGGGGCGGCGCCGGGTGCGGATCCGTACCACGGCATACCAAAGGTTCTCAAACTATCAATTAAAAACCATGAACAGTAAAAGTTGTTTAGCAAATTAGCAGCGTTTGTTCAGTTTTTTGCCACATTCATTGCGATCCTTGTACACTCACCATCATTAATATCTGCCACAGCGGAGCGTGCAAAAATATCTGACACGTCCTTCCGGCCCTAGAAATAGAGTCGTATCAGATATTTATACACGCTTGTTGTGTCAGATATTGGTGCTGGTGACTGTACTGCAGGTCTGCAAATAAAAAGTTTTTACTGGTCACTGCCTTTGTTCAATTTAATTTTAAACAGTTTTGTACTGCCAACTTTGCAATTATATTCAGTCTGGGACGCTAAAGTAGAAATTAGAGGAAGGCGTCACTTCATGCTATCGCATACAATTCGTCACTTGGAAAAAAATCTCGTATCTCAAATCACTACGTCAACAAAATTGACCCTTGAAATAATGGTCATAAAGTTCACTCAGAAAATTATCGATATTGAGATACGAGCTCTTTTAAAAGTAGTAACGAAGTATTGTACTTGAATCAATAAGCAACAATACATTTTTAGTTCAGCTTTTATCGATTTCTACTTTTTAAATGATTTCATTATTATGTATACAAACTTAGTAACTTTATTATGTTATGTTCTTCCATATAATCCCTACTACACTAGATTTGCCGTAGGATCTTTGCCGTGGTTCCGATGCTTCTATACTATTGTGGTTTAAATTATTCAGATATCTAAAGTATGATTTTCATAACGCCCAAATATAAAAATTTAAGTAATTTTAAGGTAGATAGAGAGAGAATTGTGTAACAAATTTTCTGACATTTTGTGTCTAAACAATTGGCTGTTTGAACGTAACTGTATTACTCTCTTGCTCACATTTGTCTCAAACGAGCGAAAGGGTAATATGATTTCAGGTTCTACTTTCGTGCCGTCTACTGACGCGAAAAAAGAATATTTAAAATTTGCTGACCTGTCGAAGCTTGGTTATTTTTGAGTCTTTATTGTGTGAGCGGATGAATATTCGCCTATTCGGGCGTTTCAACCGTCGTCATTATTCTCAACACTTTTTCATCAGATTTCTTAAGAAAAGGATACAATAAACAATATTAAATTGACATCATTTAATTCTAAATTCCGTTAGAAACATTTTGAGAATAATGACGGTCCGAGTATTCACCCTGGCGCCCCTTGTGGATACTTAACTCCGGTCCTGAGGCGCTACTACGAAACCCGCAAATCGAAGTTCGTATCGTGTGGTCCCTCTGACACTTATACTATTTAATACGAGAGCGAGAGGGACGGTACGTATACGATACGAACTTCGATTTTCGAATTTCGTAGTAGCCTATTGACGCAAAATCAGTGCGGTTTGTATTATATCCAAAGGTTGTAGCGTCAATTTAAAGACAGTTAAAAATATTTTCCAAAAATTCTTGCATGGGTGCAAAAAAAAATTGGTCATGGTTCATTCATTATAGTTCATTACGCACCTAGGACGGTTAAGAAAACTATATCAAAATGCAGATTGAGAACTGTTCTTTACCGCTTAAAGCAGGACATTTTTGCGACTCTTCCCCCGTAAGAGATTGTCATTGTTCCTTCTACAAACCATATTTGTGGCATACAATTTGACACAGTCTACTAGTAAATACCTACTTACAGCCCTAGGTAGTAAACAATTTACAGGTTAAAAACCGGGCTGTAATATTGTGTACTTATGTTAAGCAATGTAACTGTAACTATATAACTTGTAAATAGAGAAAATTAAATAAAATTTATACGATTTTTTTTTAATTTTTCACTGATATTGAATAGTACATTGTGTCTTAAGGGCGGTAAATAAGGAATTACAAACGAGATTCTTCGACTAGGGCTTTAATGAGTCGATGTTCGTAATTCTAGTACCGCCCGTGCGACAAACAATGTTTTTCATCACATTTGCGAGTTTGTTGTATATTTGTAAAAGAAAAACTAATATTTTCAAAAATTGCTGATACCGCTGACTGCGCTCTTGTCTTGGCAGGGCAGGCTTGGTATGCCAAAATAAATTAATTTAAATTTTAAGCAGTATTACTAAGTAATATTACTCACTACACACTTAGGTTTTGGATCATGTAAAAATAATTTCTCACATGCGAAATTACCCTATGTGTGTGTGTGTTCGTAACTCGTCCGTACTAAAATGGTTGAATGGATTTGGACATTTGTAAATAGTTGGATCTCAGGAATATCACATGGGCTTACATTTATAAAACCAGAGAGAACTTTTAAAACAAGTCCGCAAAGCAGACCTAAGCGGAATTTCTACTAGTGTCACAAACCGGAACCGGAACAGTCGGAAGTCTGAACAAAACGGGTGATTAGATTCTTTTTGGTCGGAACATTCGCTTGCTATTGCTATCAGCAGGGCTACTACAAAACTCGAAGTTCGTGTCGTGCGGTCCCTCTGACACTTACATTATTTAATACGAGAGCGAGAGGGACGGTACGATACGAACTTCGAGTTTCATAGTAGCCCTGCAGCTGTCAATCCCGTCCACAGACTACCTAGATATTCTATTATACTATTCTGTGGTTCTGTCGTCAAACTTTTTTGTTATTATCACACTAATTACAGAACCTAGTCCATTTACTTAGTGCACAATTAATAAGGTCCTTAACTCCTAATAAGCGGCCAGCCAACCAAAATCGCAAAATAAAAGGGAAACTGTTCAAGTCACGTTGTAAAACGTTCACTATATGTAGAACAATGTGGCTGTATGACATTTCTATCGTCCTTGAACGCCGTCGCAGCGAACGGATTAAAAAATGTAACCAAGCTGTCAAAGTTGCGTATATAGTAGCTGTGCTAATAAATATTTTTATTTTGCAAATTTCAACTTAAATAAACATTTTTGTGTATCTAACGTTGTGTGGAAAATTAGCTGATGTGTCTATGATGTAATTTAATTGTGTAGATTGACCGTAGTTATTAGGAATCTTGCGTAAGTATTGATATTTTGTGAACTTTATCAACCGTTGTTTTGACTGTTTTCGCGCGTAAATACACGTATAAAGTCATTCCTTCACATATTATATTATTTTAAATATTTTTTCTTGTATTATCGATCCACATTTTAATCATCATGCGTCTTAATTAAAGGCGGCGAATTCTGTAAATCGAATCGCATCTTGCGATATTGGTTTGCTTGATTCTTGTTGCAATTTCGACCTTATTCCCTTATGGCATAAAGTCGAAATGGTCTGCACGATGTTTTTGAAGGTGGTGCGATACGGCGATTTTGGAATAAGGATGCGGAACGAGTTATGGTTTTAGCCGCGTTCGTTGAAGCGCTTATATATATTTTTTTTTATTTCTTTTTAAATCAGTTTTTAAATTTAAAAAAAAAAACCATAATTTGACTAAAGTAAAGTTTGAATGCCAATAAGAAAGTTTGACTAGAGTTGTTTTTGTATAATGCTATTTAATTATAGTACAGGAAATTAAAAATTGACCATCTGGAAGCTTCAGACTACGTACATAACAAGATACCAATTCATATTTTCTGAACTATACACAATATACAAAAAATGATGATCAGACAAAAGGCTTCCAATTAAAACTTATGAATATTAAGATTGGTTTTTTGGAATCTTTTTGTATTTTTTATTTCAATTCTAAATTTTTACTTTTATGGTCATCCCGTAAAACCTAAATTGAAAATACAAACTGAAATATAGATGCACAGAAAAACCAGAAAAATAAGACCAGCACTGGGAATCGAACCCAGGTCCTCGGCATTCCATGCCACGTGCTACACCACTGCTGGACACACTGCTCCACTGTTGTCCAGCAGTGGTGTAGCGGTATAGCACATGGCACGCAATGCCGAGGACCTGGGTTCGATTCCCAGTGCTGGTCTGTTTTTCTGGTTTTTCTGTGCATCCATGTCGCAGTTTGTATTTCGATATGAATTAAGGTTGATGTGACTTCCACTGAACGTAGATATAGTTAGTGTTTAGTTTTTGTAATTTTCTTATTTAATTGTATACTGTAGTTTTTAAGTATTTTATTTGTAATTATTTTATGTTGAAAAAATTACTTTCTGCCAAGTTTCTTGCGGCGCATTCTTCTTGGCAATGATAGTCTTTCCGAAAGTGCTGGTAGTTTAAAAAATGATGTGTAAAAGTGTCCATTGCGGCCTGTTTACTGAATAAATGATTTGAATTTGGCATCCTCAACCAATCAATCAATCAATCTCAATCTGACACAATGAACTAAAACTACTTTGCTCACTTGTGACCTTATGATAGCTACATAAATGCAACAAATATTTATGCAGCTTTTCCACCTCCATGCCGTAAGAACACACAAAGCCAACTCACCACCACACTATACAGGCGCGTTTCGTACTCAACCAGAGCTCAGCGTCAGAGCCAACAGCCATTCACCGTACTGCCAAATGTTAGACCTAAATTATTTACAACTAGCCTGGTACCCGCGACTCCGTCTGTGTAAAATTATGCGATTTTCCAGGATAAAACCTAACCTATGTCCTTCCCCGGGACTCAAACTATCTGTATAGTATACCGAATTTCATCTAAATCGGTTCAGTGGCTTAGATGTGATAGTCTTGCGGGCTCATAATGTCCAGTCTCTCTACGTTCTCTGATCTATTTGAGCAATTATACAATACAAGGTGCTTCCGAGGAAACCAAAAATGAAACCACAGAAAAAGGAAACTTCAACCACAAATTCCTGAGGTCATAAGGAGTAATAAATGTACATTTTTAACAAGTTCCTATCAAATGAATATGTTGCTAAAGTCGTACTTTCAAGTTGACAGACACGTCTATTGGCATTATTTTTTTGTTACATGCAAACGATTATCAACTGTAGGGTGGTAGACCATATATTTGGCTGATAGTACATCATGTATTTATTGTGTAGGAAAATGAAAAGTTCAAAAGCATAATTCGACCTAATGTTATAAAAAAGTGTACCCATTCATTATTTTTGAAATTTTGCAAAAAATATGGTTTTTCCTACTCAGAATCAAGAGCACAATCGATTCCGAGTTTAAAAAAAATGTCCTCAAAAATAATGACAGTTCTGCGACGTTTTTTTCATACACTCAGTATGGGCGTGACAAAACCGACTCATAAAATTTTGTATGAAAAAACAGGGACATTTTTTTAAACGATCGGAATCGATTGTTCTTTTGATTCTGTGTAGGAAAAACCATTATTTTCCAAAAATTAAAAAAAAGGAAAGGGTACACTTTTTTTTGAAAACCTCAGGAATTCGTTTGAAGTCTTTTGGCTTCCTCGGAACACCTTATATTACTCCAGTTGTTGATACACCACTTGTTTTGTTTCAGACATATCACAATCATGGGTAAATGTTGCGTTGAGGGCTGCACCGTCGCTAGTGACGATGTAGAGTACTTCAAGTAAGTACGCGTAAATCGCTGTTACTTTTTTTTTGTACAGTCACCAGCATTAATATCTGCCACAGCGGAGCGTGCAAAAATATCTGACATGTCCTCCCGGCCCTAGAAATCGGCAGGGCTACTACGAAACTCGAAGTTCGTATCGTACCGTCCCTCTCGCTCTCGTATTAAATAGTATAGGTGTCAGAGGGACCGCACTACACGAACTTCGAGTTCCGTAGTAGCCCTGCAGATATTTTATGCACGCTTGTTGTGTGAGTATTGGTGCTGTGACTGTAGATATGCAAATTTACAAAATTATCTCAGGTTTTTTTTTATTGTCAATTTTTTTTTTGTTTGCAAAGGCAAAACACTAAAAATCAACTCAATACGGACTATACGGTGGTAAATAAAAGAAAGACAAAGAAAGAAGAAGTTCACTCACGAAGGCGCGCCCCTCCACAGCTAATTATCATTGTGCACGAGTAGTCGTACTTACACGTCTTAGTCTCAGTGTGCGTGACTGACGGTACGCTTGCGACTGAGGAACACGTTCGAGCTACGCACACGAACTTGTCGTACGGGTACGTTTAAAAGTGCAATTATAAAATTTGGAGGGGCGCGTCTTCGTGAGTGAACAGACCTTTTTTTTTAATTTATGACAGTGGAAGCATTCTACAGTTCCACTGGACGTATATAGTTAGTGTTTAGTTTTGTAACTAAGGGACCCCATACAATACTGTACTGTACTATACTGTATTATTATTATTTTGTAATTTTTTCTTTAATTGTATACTGTAGTTTTAAGTATTTTGTTTGTAAATATTTCATTATGAAAAATGACTTTCTGCCAAGTTTCTTGCGGCGCATTCTTCTGGGCAATGATGGTCTTTCCGAAAGCGCTGGTAGTTTAAAAACATGACGTGTAAAAGTGCCCATTGCGGCCTATTTACTGAATAAATGATTTGAATTTGAATTTCGTATTTTTGTCCCCTCGCCTCGCTAACGGGACAGAATAACAACAAGAAATAGTTTATTTATTTATTCAGGAAACCAACCAGCCTTAATTAACAACAATTGTACACTTAACTAAAATGTTACATGGCGAATAATAGGTTACCACAGTAGATACGTAATATAGTTGATCCAGCATCAGCAAATATTGGACATTTAATGTTTCCAGTCTCGCATCCCGCAGGTTCCCAGCGAGCAAGGCCCTCCGCTCCTCCTGGCTTGCGGCCTGCGGGGCTGCGGGGGACGTGTGCTCCGCGCACTTTGCGGAGGAGGACTACCAGCACACGCGCACCGGCCGCCGGCTGCGGAGCGGCGCCGTGCCCTGCGCCCGGCAGGTGGGTGCTACGGGGCCCCCCCACTCAAGGCAACACGCATTAGTCAATGAACTTAAACAATGAGGGCTGTCGCGTATGAATTCGCCGCTAGAGGCGCTAGTGTAGCGTGAGGTCTCCGAAATGTCAAATCTCATAACCAAACCACCAGCGAACTAAACCAGCGTTATGCTGAGCCGGGACCTTTTTATAGCGGCAACACTTCTTAAGGGGGTTTTCCACCGGCGAGACGAGACGAGGCGAGACGAGAATTGAAATTTGTATGGCATCGCCCGCGGCGGCTCGCGGCGGGCGCGCGAGAATGCATACAAATTTCGATTCTCGTCTCGCCTTGTCTCGTCTCGTCTCGCCGGTGGAAAATCACCATAATTGTTATTTTTCCTAACCTGTGTAATGTGCCACTGCTGTTATAACTAAATTACTGTCTTTCTTTCTCTCTTTCATAGTTTTTGGGTGAGCTACGCGGGTTTATTAATAATTAGAATAATTTTGTGAATATTTTGCAATACCTGAAATTAAATGGCATATGCGTTACGGGGCAATGAATGTCTGTGTTTCTAGACAGTTTTGTCTTTCGAAAACCTTGGTCCTCTCTTTTTTCCGAACAAAATGGGACTACGCAACACTGTAGCACGCTCGATATTCTTATGGTACGGTTTTAAGGTCAAACATAATATGAGGAGGCAGGACCTTTGTCTACAGTGGCGCCCACTGGTGAGCGTGAAAACGGTAACCCTCATTACTTTGCTCACTCGCGACCTTAAGATAGCTACGTTTATGAAAAAAATGTGTGTTCATGCAGTTATTTTTATTATTGGTTTCTTTTACTGTTTTTCTTTAAGCATTCATTCAATTTTAACAGCATAGCAATTATGAAGGGGAGGAACACTGTTTATCCTAAAAAAACTTATTTAGGAAACAGGTTTTTTAGTTGTTAACACACCAGTGTAAAGTTGTTCTTTTTGAAATAAATATTTTCATTATTATTATTAATGTTTTCTTTTTATATTGCAGAGTGCACCAAACATACAGGCAGAAAAGAATGCAGACACAAATAAAACCGACGTACATGAAAAAGATGAACAAGAAGGTAAATCCAATGAAACCACAGATAAAACTACTACAGACAAGGAAGGCACGATAGAGAAGGATAGTGAGAAAACAAAGGGTACAGAAGATATAACGGATCCAAAACTAGTTGAAACACAGGCGGGTGTCTGTGTAAAAGAAAATGGTATAAATGTAGAAATGTAAGTAGTTTGACTATAAAATAAAAATTTTAGTTCAGTGGAAGTGCCGATGATAATGACAATTAATCATAATTGTCATGATGATGATGATGATGATGACGATGTAGATTTACGATGTAAACGATGAAAGAAAAGAAAATTTTTAGTGCACTATATTCGGCACATTAATATGAACTAACAAAACAACACATAACATGCTGAAAGGGTGCACAATAATAAACAGCTATCATCATCTATCATATCATCAAAGACATCGATAATGTTGACAATGATGATGATGACGATAAAATAGCAATGATTATGACGAAAATAGTGTATAAGATGGTGACAGCGATAATAATAATGACGAAAACATGATGACGACGGTGATAGATTACGACGATAATGATGATGATGACAGTGACAATGTTTTTAATGAAAGTAATGATGATAATTTAAATAATCACTAATTCCCTATTCCAGCTCCCAAACCGAAGAAAAAGACATTGAAGACATGATAACCAACTACCAAATCAAGCAAACAAAGACACTTGCTGACCGCCTCAACCCTGAACCTTTAGAAGACCTGATATCTACCATCATGTCCGACCCTAAAAAACTAGATGAGTTGTCCAACAAGTTGGCCAACAATTTGACACCCAAAGATGGGGCGAACTGGGATAGTCAGGTGGCGAGCAAGTTAGCGAACCGGTTGGCAAGCAAGTTGGACAGTCAGCTAGATGGAATGCTAGAGGCAGCTCCGGTGTACATTGAAGTACCGGCTAAGGGTAAGGATTTCTGATGCTTACTAGGTATAAGTTACGTATACTATTCAGGCTCCGTATGCACCAGAGATGTGTGAGCAATGTGTTTTTCATGAACCAATAGAAACACTTCATTTACCTTGCCTCGCTCTGCTCAGCTGTTTCCACTAGAGATGTACAGTGGGGGTAGGAAAACCTACGTCAGTTATTAAATTGATTCCTTTACAAAGTGATAGAGTCTTAGTACGTTTCGAAACCAAAGTACTAAGTAGACAAGTGCATATCAAATTATACTTGACATGATAACAAGGGTCAAAATAGTATACACCTCTAACATTTATCTAGTTTCATATTAATACAAAACCTTTTTAATAAACAACTTCGTAAAAGTTTGAATCAAGAATGTTCTATTTAATTGTCAGTGTTTGTCAGTGCCAAGGTGTTGTGGTGCAGGTTGACAGGTTGGCGAAGTGTGTCTTACTCAATCGGTAAAGCAGATTAGCGCTAATTACTGAGCAAAGGAAAATAGATGTTAGGGTGACGAACCTTTTTTTACTCCGACTGTACAGTCAAGTGCAAAAATATGTATCTATTCGAGCCACTCAAAAATATGTTAGTACGGTCTTATTGCGTCGGAATAAGGGTCTATGGTACTTATTTTTGAAACTTTTAATAAGTTCATATTTTTACACTTGACGTGCTTTGCCAATTTTTTTCGTGTGTGTTCGTGCCCGCGTGTTTGTGTGTGTGTGTGTGTGTGTGTGTGTGAGCGCTCGTGTGTGTGTGTGCGCGTGTGTGCGTGTGTATCTGCTGAATCAAATTATTTACGCGTGCAAAGCTGCGTTTTAACACGCTAGTAACAAGTAATAGTTAATGAGGGCTATCGTTTTTTGACTCACTAGATGGCGCACTGTTAGATTAAAATCATATTTAATACACCTTAAAACTGTACCATAAAAATATCGAGCATGCCACAGTGTTGCAGTGTTTTGTTCGGAAAAAAGGGAGGACAAAGGTTTCCGAAAGACAAAACTGTCTCAAAACACAGACATTCATTGCCCCGGAACGCATATTTGCCATAATTAATTTCATATCTTACAAAATATTTACAAAATTATTCTAATTATAAATAATCCCGCGTAGCTCACCCAAAAACTATGAGATTTGACATTTCGTAGACCTCACGCTACACTAGCGCCTCTAGCGGCGAATTCACACGCGATAGCCCTCATTGAGCCCGTTTCGTCCAGAGGGCGCAGGCGCAGCGTCTCGCGCCGCGGCCGGGAGCCCCTTGGGCGCAGGCGCTGACTGCGTCATGGTGCTGGAGAGCGTGCAGTGCGACGTGGACCCGTCCAGCGTGATGCTGATGCTGAGGGACCAAGACCACGACCAAGACCACGACCACGCGCCCGACACTGACAGCGACATGGAGATAACGTGCGTCGACAGGTGAGACACACACTATGTCTCACACACTCTCACTATGACTTGCAAAGTTTCGCTTTGTCTCACATAGTCTCACTATGTCTCACACAGTCTCACTATGTCTCACACGACCTCTATGTCTTATGCAATTTTACCATGTCCCACACAGTCTTACTGTGTCTCACACAGACTCATTATGTCTCTCACACAGTTTCACTATGACTCGCACAGTCTCACTATGCCTCACACAGCCTCACTATGTTTCGCACACGCACTATGTCTCCACAGTCTCACGCTGTATAAACTTTCTTATTTTGTCTCACTCTGTCTGACAATGTGAAGGCTGACCAATAGATTTTCTAGGTGGCCAAAAAAGTCTGGCGGTGCTGGCCCGTTTGTTTCAAAGGTATACGAAAATTAGTCGTGCTAATAGCCGGCTGGCCGATCAACAGCGCCGGCGGGCCTGGGTTTGTTTGGCCAGCCTTGGTCTAACTCTATCTCATGCTGTCTGACACTGTCTCACTCTGTCTGACACTGTCTCACTCTTTCTGACACTGTCTCACTCTGTCTGACACTGTCTCACTCTGTCTGACACTGTCTCACTCTTTCTGACACTGTCTCACTCTGTCTGACACTGTCTCACTCTTTCTGACACTGTCTCACTCTGTCTGACACTGTCTCACTCATTCATAGTCAAGGAATATTGTTGCAACTTCATTTTAACCACGAAGGGTTCCGTATCATTATCTATACAACATTAGACATTAGCAAAAAAAAACACGTTTGTGGTATGGGAGCCCCCCCTTAAATATTAATTTTATTTTAATTTAGTTATTTATTTTTAAAGCATCTAACTGTTGCCGTTATTAATATCGAGCAAAAAACAGCAAAACAATCACGTTTGTTGTATGAGCTACATAATCTGTGAAAATTTCAACTGCCTAGTTATCACGGTTCATGAGATACAGCTTGGTGACAGACAGACGGACAGCGGAGTCTTAGTAATAGGGTCCCGTTTTTACCCTTTGGGTACGGCACTCTAAAAAAGCTTGTAATAAAAATTTAATATTAACAAAAATATCTATTTCATAAATATCTATTTCATAAATATCTATTTCATAAATATCTATTTCATAAATATCTATTTCATAAATATCTATTTCATTCTCACAGAAAGGAAGACCCAATCTCACTTCTGACATCCAGCGACGAAGACGAAGTGATAATAGAGGAGCCCCACATAGACACCGTTGAAGTGTCCGACGAAACCGACGAAGACGACAAACCCCTAACTACCCTCATAAAAAAGAAAGAAACGAAAACGGAAAAATGCGTATGGGGTATGTACGAATTCTACTGCGTCCAATGCGATTATAGGACCCTAGTTGAATCAGAATTCAAAAAACATATGTTGGAAGTGGAACATTCTAACACATTACAAATATGCCCTATATGTAGCTACACGACAGCTAGCAAAGCCCAATACTCTCGTCACAAAAGGAAACACAAGGACGAGCGAAACTTTAAATGTCACTTATGTAATTACAAAGCTAGGCATAATATGAGTTTGATATACCATTTGAAATCTCATAACGTGCCAGCGGAGAGAAGCCCCAAGTTTTCTTGTGATAAATGTGGTTTTAGTAGCCATTTGAAGAGCGAAGGTCTGAAGCATATAAAGGTATGTGTGGAGGGCATGTTGTATTGTGATTCCTGTTCGTATAGTACTAAGAGGAAAGGCGATATGAGAAGGCACAAGATGCGGAAGCATTTGATTGATGATGACGATGAAGATTTTAGAGTGTAATATACTTGTTTTAAGGGATAACCTTTTGTTCGGTACTTACAGTATACTATAACAAAAAACCGGCCAAGAGGGTGTCGGACACGTCCAAAATAGGGTTCCGTAGCCATTACGGAAAAATAATTCGTATTTTTTACGGAATCTTCCAAGTTTAGGTATATTTTATACCTTAGGCTGCTATTTAAGAGTAAAACTACTAATAATTCTCAAGCGAACTTAGCCGTTATAGTTTTCCTTGAAAGTTTGATATACTTACTACCATCCTGATTTTTTTCAAATTTTTCCTCCCACCGGTTTAGATTTTAGAGGGGGGGGGACGCTCGATTTTAATGAAAATTTGCAATTTTGAACTTGAATATTTCGCAAAAAAATCAATGAATCGAAAACCCCTAATTAAAAAATAGGTTTTAAAAGATCTATCCAACGATACCCCACACTATAGAGTTGGATGAGAAAAAAAAATCACCCCCACTTTACGTCTACGGGAGGTACCCCAAAAAATTTTAATTTTTATTCTACCATTTTGTGGGCATAGTTTACATATATATCCTTGCAAAATTACAGCTTTCTAGCGTCCCTGAGCAAAGCCGCGGACGGGCGGACAGACAGACAGACAGACATGGCGAAACTAAAAGGGTTCCGTTTTTGCCATTTTGGCTCCGGAACCCTAAAAACAAGAATTACAAAAAATACCTGCAATTTTGAACATGAAACTACCGCGAGTCTCACTCATGTTAAATGACATTGTACCGGATAACTCACGTCTTAAATCGGGTTCAGCTAGACATGTTTCGGGCTAATTCGTAGCCCTTCATCCTAGGAGCAACGCGATTTGGCTGCTCTGCTCTAATCTGTTCGGTGTGCGCGGGTTGCGGCAGCCGCCAAGTCACATTGCTCCTAGTCCTAGGAAGAAGGGCTACGAAGAAGCCCGAAACATGTCGAGCTAAACTCTATTTAAGACGCGAGTTATCCGTTTCAATATTATTTAATTACCTGCAACTTTTACCTTGCAAAACCCATGCAAAACAGCTACGTTTGTTCGAAACATTTTATCGTGTTTACATATGTATGTCGTAAGATAGGACTTAGAGAGCCGGGATCCGACCGTAACATGATCAATGTGGGCATAACAAGTGGGATTCGGGCTGAGAATGAAACTATTTTGAAGAACAAACAAAAGTCCACTAATTGTGGTCAAGATAAAACCAAAACAATACGACACTCGTTCACTGAAATCTTAGAAATGCAACTATCATAACGATTCACAATAACTTAAGAAAAAGCCTAGCTAAATAATAAAGAAACGCGTAACAGTTCCTGAGACTGTCGACTCGGGCCAGACTTCTTTTACAAAACTGACAATTGACGATCGCTTTTCCCGCGTCCAGATCTCAGGCTCTGTCAAGCGCGCCACGCATGGCAACACTGGCGTTTCGTAAGTGCTATAATGCCAATCCTTAATAAGCCACACATAGTAATGACCATACAAGGACCATACTCATAATTCTACATGTATAATGACACTTTTTTTACACGGTCGCAGACAATGGGCAGGCACCCAAGAATACCCCCTTAAAAATGAACTTGTACTTGTACCATCAGCCAAATAAGTGGTCTATCAATTTTAAAAACAAGTTCCTATCAAATGAATATGTCGCTAAAGTCGAACTTTCAAGTTGACAGACACGTCTATTGGCATTATTGTTTTATGACATGCAAACGATTATCAACTTTAGGGTGGTAGACCACATATTTGGCTGATGGTACCTATAGAGTTCGAGTAAACTTTAGATTTGTATGAGTGTTAATCCGCAAGTTACTGGGCCGGTTTTAATCTGGAGTTTGTATGTATATTTAATATTATAAGCGTTCAAATCTGGTACAGTCACCTGCACCAATATCTGACACAACTAGTGTGCATAAATATCTGATACGACTCTATTTATTTCTAGGGCCGGAAGAACGTGTCAGACATTTTTGCACGCTCCGCTGTGGCAGATATTAATACTGGTGACTGTACTTTATTATTTTGTAGCTGTAAGACGAAATTAATGCAAAAAGAGATATCGAAAAAAAAACGGGTCACTCTTTAGCGGCCCGTATTTATCCATCCGGTCCACTTGGCTCGCATAATTGTGAAAGACATAACGTAATGTTGTCATAACTATTTTCTCACCGAAACCATTAGTTGTTCAGAATTGGATAAAATACACCTAATCTAACTTATAGAATTCTATAGGATGACTATGACCAATTAAAATTTCTGAATAAATGCAGTTTCGACGGGAAAAAGTTATGTCACACAAAAATTATGACAAACATTATATGACTTTAAAAAATTATGCGACTACACACACAATCGACAATGTGGCGTTATTTACAACTAGAGTGAGCTCCTCTCACTGATTGTAGAATCTCGTGTACACTAGGGTCTTGAAAAGGAGCAAGAATTAAACACAGGGAATATTACTGCAATTTTATCCCGCCAGAGTGCAGCACTAGCACATACCATATGTTTATGGTTTATGTTTTTTGAGTATCTTAAAATTAAATGTCCGTAGGATGCCGTAATATCATTATTTCAATTATTTTTTTGGAAATATAACTATCGCTATTATCGATGTAAAATATCATATTATTTTGTTATTTGTTACTAATACATATATCATGACTATAGGAATCATGATATCCTATAGTTACTAATACTGGTTAGGGCTCATAATGTCCCACCACCAAAATTACGTCCCTTTCGCAAATGGTCCCTTATGCAAAATACCCCATTCCCATTACGTCCCTTTCTCAAAACATCCCATTGTTTTCGCAAAATGGCCCTTCTGAAAAAGTCCCTTTCGCAAAACGTCCCGTCTGCAAAATGTCACATTAGCAAAATGTCCCGCCTGCAAAATTCTTGTTTAAATAAAGAAATTAGGCTCTCTCTCATGGATTGAAAGGAAGGACATTTTGCGGAAGGGAAGTTTTGCGAACGGGACATTTTGCGGAAGGGACGTTTTGCGAACGGGACATTTTGCGAAAGGGACGTTTTGCGAACGGGACGTAATTTATGTGACGGGACATTTTGAGAACGGGACATTTTGCAGAGAGGTCGTTTTGAGAATGGGATATTTATAAAAGGGACCTTTTGCGAAAGGGACATTTTGCGAGTGAGACATTATGAGCCCTAACCCTAACACTCTTTGGTTATGATCTGTCATGGCGAAAAATATAAAGAGAACTGACGTTATCATGGGTTTGCGCTAGTGTCGCCCCTGCGCAGAGCTTTGTCTAATATGCCCTATTATAAACTGAGATATGTTTATTCTAGCCAAATATCTCCACACAAATCATCAAAAAGAAATTCAAAAGATTTTACACTACAATAGTCTACGGCAGAGTGCCGTTCGCTAGTTTGCCGAGCGAACAGCGCCATCTACCGGGTAGTTGGCTAAACTAAATGTGTTAAGCGCTTTGTACACTTATCGTTCTGCTTCTATGGTTGTGTGAAAGAAATACCTGAAATTGATATGCGAAAGCTCTTACTCTGTAATATAATGAACATTAAAATCTACTTAAATGTACTAGAACACATTTGAAAAAAAAGCAAAAATGCTGGGACCGGGAATCGAACCTGGTTCTACGCCAGTGCGCGCGTGCTGCACCCCTTCACTACCTCCAAGCATTTCAAAACAAAAGGAGAATGGGCAAAGTATGGAACTTGGTCTATGAGCGACCAAGGATAATTTTGATCATTCTGAACCATTAAGTTTTAATTGATTTGCATTTAATTGTATTCCTTTAAAGTTGGATTCCCATTATGTTGAGTCCGATTATGTTGGATTCCCATTATGTTGAGACCCATTATGCTGGATTACCATTATGTTGAGTCCGATTATGTTGGATTCCCATTATGTTGAGACCGATTATGTTGGATTCCCATTATGTTGAGACCCATTATGCTGGATTACCATTATGTTGAGTCCGATTATGTTGGATTCCCATTATGTTGAGACCCATTATGCTGGATTACCATTATGTTGAGTCCGATTATGTTGGATTCCCATTATGTTGAGACCCATTATGACGAGTCCAATAATGTTGGATTACATCATTTCGTTGAATTCCCTGAAAGTTGTATTCCCATTATGTTCACTCACTTCCATTATGTTGAATTTCCATTATCTTAAGTCCCATTATGTTGAGTCCGATTATGTTAGATTCTGAAGCATTAACAGCCTTATTCATAAAAAGTTAGAGCCTCCTTGAAGGCTCCTTGAAGGCCCGATGCTAAAAAACATGATTCATAAACGTCTGTTAGCGCTAATCAGTCGATCAAGGCTCTGCTAAAGTTAGAGGACCGTTGACCCTCCTTTATCTCTCTGCTAAGTCACAAAATGGCCGCCACAAGTTTGAACAGCTGACTTTGACTAGAGCAAAAAACCATAGGTACCGAAGATATTTATAGTGAAGGCAGGGCTACGCAGATTAAAAAAAAAACAGGAAAATTTATTTTCAGGAATTTGTATTTAAAAATCCTCTAAATTAGCAACAATAAATATGAAAAAAAGATAAGGATGATTAACATAATTATGGCTTTTTGCACAACATAAACATGCGGATCGGAAATGGCGGGAAAACAAACATCTCGCTTTTTATTTTTTTTCCTGGTAATTTGCTGTCACTGCTGTCAATTTTTTTTTTTAATTATCGATTAGGCATTTTTGTCTTTGATTTGTCAAGGTGGCCAACATAACGCGTCTAATCAGTCTATCAGCGGCTCAACAACTAGCAGACTGCTAGCAAGCGTTTATGAATCATACTTCTTGACAACCGTCTAACAAGCTTAATCAGTCTGCTAAGTAACAGACCGATCAAACCTCAATTAAGGATTTTTTATGAATAAGGCTGTAAGTCTTTACATCTCACGATGTAGTATTTATGGTTCTACTAACACTTTGTGAAAGTTTCATCACATCACCGTAACTTCATCGTAATCCGATTAAACGACGATTTTCTTTTACAATACTTTGCGTAGTTTTCCCAATTATGGATCTTAGATCTATGTTTAGTAATTAAGAAAGGAAATCTCAAAAATAATGATAATCGTTTAATTAATTTGTTCTAATGTTTCTCTAACACACTAATAATTGTAACAGATGAAACTGAAAATATTTCAGAACACCTCATGCGTTGGTTACGTAGAATGGATTAGATTAGATTTATTTCATAAATTTCCTGTTAAGTCGATGGCTTCAGTATAATTAATAATTAGGACAATCGACAATAGGACAAACATTAGGACAAAGAATCTCTCGGTGATACGATATACATAGACATATTAAACTAACATCAGAAGGCCAATTTGCCCATTCTCCCGTTCTAATGTTAGTACTTTTTTACAATACGGTATTTGACTATTTTGTATATGTTTTATAAATTAAAACTACACAATGCCTGTTATCGAATAGAAAATCAATTTTGAAGCTACCTTTACAAATAACAAAGTTATAAAGGTTCGAAATTCAGGATTAGACAGAGAAAGACATATTGGCATGTGACGTCACACGCCCATACCGACATACATGAGAAAGAGACAGGTATATAGATTTTTCAAAAAATCACTATAAATCCAGTTTTCCATCGATTTAAATTTTCTCTTCGCTAAGTCAAATACCGTATTTTTACATTTTTTTTATTTTCATGTAAAATCATCAAGCACTTTTGTACAAAAATCAGAAAGTACTTTTGAAGTATTCAAATTCTATTCTTTAGCAAGAAAAAAAAGACATTTGAAATATATTTTCTCTGTTAAATTTGTTCATCAATTTACTTTTTTTTTGGTAAAATGTGTCGTAATTTATATTTAAGTCCATGGATTTTCTAGTATTTGTATAATGTTAATAAAAATGTAAATATAGTTAATACTATGAATTATGAATTTATATTTAAGTGGACATTGTGTTGGACTGTAAATAGGTTGTTTGATCGGGAAATAAAAGAAGATATTGTATGAGCTGTTTTTTTATATCAACCCCTATACCCTATACGTCCCACTGCTGGGCACAGGCTTCCTCTCAGAATGAGAGGGCTTGTGTCGCCCCCTCTATGCTTCCATAAATGTCATACATATATACCTGGGGTGCTAATGGTACACAGCAATAATAAGGCGACAAATATAGCTGAAGTGTGTAAGGACGAGTTCTTATTTTGGCTTCACAAGATATGTGATAACAGTGATTCCCAACGCGGTGTGGCTGTGCCACATTCTTATCACAAGCTAGGCCTAAGGTAGCATGCTTAGCTTACGGTCGATTTACTCCGGTCTAGGCACAGCGCTATGCCCGGGTGCCTCAATGCTTAGGCAGAGAGATCCTGGGCCTACCAGTGATCTTCTGACCTATCCCGACCGATCAATAGGCTCCTGGCCGGTTCAGTTTGCCTTTGATCTGGCCTGGCACCCGCCGGACGTGGGGGCTTTGCCCCCACGAGGACCTCCACCATCCCCATAGTCCTGACCTCGGTTGCTCCATCATCATTACGACCGTTAATGCTGGGCAAAAGATACTTGCTCCATGTCTAGATTATGCGCTTCGCTGTCTATGACATTACCAAGTGTACAATGTAGCGCTTACTGGACCCATGTACGGAATCTACCCTGTATTAAATTGCGGACATCCTTACACACTCCATGATCATGGCAATTAATATTACATAGCAAAACACTCACCTGAGGTTACAGCCGAGTTTCAGGAAGGAACTGACCTCTATACTAGGGCACCAGCTTAGTTCTTTTCCCTCGTTTGTTCATTGTATCGCCATTACACTATACGGTAGTGCCAACACACAATATTAGACCAATAAGGAAAGCAATGTGACCACATTAAAAATGTATTACACATACTAGGGCTGTGACACTTACCGAGTTTTATATGGCAAATCGCGCGATTGGGAACTTTACACACACTCACGATATTTTCCATCACCATAAAGCTCGTGGTAATTTTCAAAATGTAATTTCGCACATGAATCTCGAAAAACTCAGTGATGCGAGACGGGGTTTGAACCCACGATCCTCTGCTTGAGGGGCTCTGTATGAATGCAGTTTTTCTTGTTACTAAAATCGATGATATAGTTACTAAAAACAGATCTTCGTGTCTTATAGTTTCACAGTTTCCCACACTGACCGATCTAAATGAGCCATGTATTGTATATGTAGGTGAGGTAGACGAATATATTATGTACAATGGCCTGCATAAGTGGATGGACACCTTACGTTCTATAATCGTTTGAACACGAGAGTTGACGATTTGGTTAGGTGTTCACAAGAAATGAACTAGATGGCGCTGTTAAACAGTTATTATGATATGATCGATATTTTATCCCGTAACAGCAATGTGCGATAGCTGAGTTGGTCGGCTGCTTAGATAAACTCGTAAATGATCATAAGTTCGTATCCTACATATCAGAATTGTTTTTTGTTCTTATTTTTTATTTTAAGTTTCTATTTTAATTTTGTAGATAACTGATATGGAAATAAAAAAAAAACTGAAAAAAGGATAACGTTGCAACAGAAATAATACACGTTTTGAAGTTTAAAACATAAAATTTTTATTCCTAAAACAATATTTCTATTCATTAAATATTGACGCAGTTATTATATACTATAATATATTAATTAAATAACTGAAAACCAGAAAGTAGTTTGCGCAGAATACAGAGTAGAATCGATTACACTATGTTTTAAATCAGGTACCTAGTGTTAGAGTTTTTAAATCCTTTTTTTATTGTGTCCAGTCTAAATATTACGAATTCATACGCCAATTAAATGTTTTAGGGATGTTTCAACAACTAACTTAAAATAAAATGAAAAATATTTTCTGTGTGTCGTGTGAGGTTTTCAGTTATTTTTATTAGCACCTGATCAAAAGTTGTATTTTAACATTTTATTGAGGTATTAGCTTAAGTATTCATTTCCGATTCTGGAAAGAGGATTGAAGCCGAACCACAATAAAAAAATAGTATTTGAAAGTAAATTATACCTGAGACCGGGTTATCATAAGACTCGTACGCGTTATAAACTATAATAATTGAAGTTTTCCAGTTTTAAACATTTACTTATCAATAACTGATGGCGTAGATCCACTGTAGTGTGTTACTGACAGTTATAATAAGATTACAGTCATATATTGAACTTTCACACTTATATCACATAAGTAAACAAAACTATCAAGGTATAATTAAAAGTTTTGTTCATAATAATCAAATAATTACTTTTCATAACAAAGTGATACCTACAGGATCACAAATAAAGATAAATATTTTGGTTCATATAATACAGTGTGCTAGGAAATCAGATGCGGATATTTTAAGGATCGATTATTTGCATCGTCGTTAATTGGTTTCAATTAAATTAAATTAAAAAAAATACAGTTAATTTAATGTTAATGCGAGGATGAATTTTTTTGAACGGAATGGTATTTTTGTATGAAGCAAAAAATATTACCACACTATACTTAAATAATTTATGTATAATTAATTATTAGGTTATTAATTACATACCCTGAAAATATCCGCACCTTATATATTTTATTATAACATAATTGTTTGAGTATATAACCCGGTCTACACGTAACTATCAATTTTATTTTAATAACTGTTGTAACCACCATGATTGTCGATAACTGCTTGCAAAAAGAATCGCATCGATGCAACTAGATTTTCACACATATTAGAGCCGCGAATACTGTCCCTTATTTTTACACAGTGGGCTTCTAATGTTTCCGGAGTTCGCTTATTTTGTTATCCCAACGTTGGACATGGTTATAACAACTCATAATTTTTCAATGGGATTTAAATCCGGTGATCTGGCAGGCCAAGGAACGACTTTAACATTATTTTTGTGTTGATTAAACCAGTCTTGCACAATATAACTGTTTTTATCTGTAACAATATAAATAAACATAAAATAATATAACGTAGATATCATTTTAATGAAGAAGTTGGTAGGATGAACGTAACCAAAAAAACTCACATTAACATTTCTCTACAAATTTCCGACATATTTTTTCCTTCTTCATATAAATTAATAATTTCACAACTTTTAACCATCTCAATATTGCGATGAGAACTCATTTTAAAGAATAATTACGATAATCAGCAGATTCAACTTGAAAGAGACGATCAAACGATGTTGCAAGCAGCTGAACAAGTAGCAAAATCTTGTAATAAAACTTAGCCTGGTAGTTTGAAGATCTTCAGTCTACCCTCTTTAAGTTTCGTTAAACACGCATGACTTACCGATTAATTTTAAGACGACCCGATATAGATCCGATTTTCATCGCTTATGATAACAGTAATATGGTCAAGTGGTTATGAACTTCGTTCTTCGTTCGTATGTCACAAGTTCAAATCCCACCAGGCGATAATATTGAGTTTGTGTTTTTGTAAATTTACTGCTAGATTTGGAGATTACTAAAGTTGACACTCATTCGCAACATGGGTCATCATAAATAAAGAATTTCATTATCATCAGCCTCCCAGCCTATAGATACACGTCCCACTGCTGGTCACAGGCCTCCTCTCAGAATGAGAGGGCTTGGGCCGTAGTTCCCACGCGGGCCCAGTGTGGATTGGGAACTTCACACACACCAAAGAATTGAACAAGAAACGATAGTAATGCGAATAATAATATTCTCCTTCTCTTACGATAAGTACGAAAGAGACAGAAAATGTCGTTACGCGATTCGCGGTATCATCTCACGGTGTCCCACCCAGGCAGGGACATAATTTAGTTACTACGGCAGCGAAATATAAAATTTCTAACATGAGTATAAAATATTTTTTTAAGGTCAGCGCCAGCGCCATCTAGTGAGATATTAATAAACTAACTAAGTTAGTAAATAAGTAAATACGCTAATACACTTCAAACACATAGATGGCGCTGTTTCTCGCGTCAGACGATTATGTTTTGGAATTGTCCATCGACTTTTGCAGGCCATAGTACATAGATAAACTCCTGCTGGCTCGTGCTGAGGCACCGACTTCAAACGGTTTCATGGTTTTTGTAGTCAGTTAAATGTTTTGTTACCGGATGACCAAGTGGTTAGAAAACCTGACTATGAAGCTTAAGGTCATGGGTTCGATCCCCGGCCGCTGCAGATAATTGTTTGAATAATACGAATGTTTGTACTTAGGTCTTGGACGTTTAATATGTATTTAAGTATGTTTATCCGTTGCCCAGTATCCATAGTACAAGCTTTGTTTAGTTTGGACTAGGTCAATTGGTGTCAGGTGTCACATGATATTTATTTTACAGGTTAGTTGACACTGGAGCAATCAAAGCCTTAGTCAAGGTAAATTAACTAACAAATAAAAAACATTCATCTTAATTTTTAATTTATTTCACAAGTCATATTACAAAAATAAACTTATACTAATTACGTTTCTAATTCTAACTTAATTACTAAACTGGAAATCGAATCTCAAAATTCTTTGACAAGCACTGTACTTATTTTATTTTTCATTACAAATGTACTTGAATAATTTATAGAATCAGGCGTTACTTTGCGGAGGTCCATATCAACGAACTAAAAGAAAAGCGAGCAAAGAAATTCTTTTAGTTCATAAATACAAACTGAGACGTGGATGCACAGAAAAACCAGAAAAAGAGACCAGCACTGGGAATCGAACCCAGGTCCTCAGCATTCCGTGCTGCGTGCTATAACCCCTATACCACAGGAATCTAGACACGAATTTTTCCTATGCATACATATCTCAGGTTGCTTAATTCTACAATGCTACTTAAGCAGCAGCACTAGCTCTAGCTCTTTTAGTTCATATAAATGTACTTGATTTACTTGTAATACAAAAAATATGTGGATGCCCGGAAGTAGGAACGCGTCTATGCCTTCGTTTCTTTTAATTTTATTTGTAATCTTTTCATTGGTATTGGTATGTTTGATATACACTTTTTTTTATGCGTTTTTTGTAATGTCAGTCAAGTTATACAGGATTAATCGGAAGACGAGAGCAGCACCGATTCCACCTGATTGCGATACTTCTACGCTACTATCGTGCAGTGTTTTTCAACCTTTTTTGTGACACGACCTCTTTAGTATGAAGACATATTTCGCGACCCCCTGACCCGTTTTTTTTCATGTATTTGATTTAGTGCCAAATATTATTAATTAACAATATCTTAATAAATTTTTTTAAACTTATTGTACCTATCGCATCAACTTATAGGAGCTTCGCGACCCTCCTACCCCCCAGGGGGTCGTGACCCACAGGTTGAAAAACACTGTAGTAGCCTACAAGAAGTAATACGTTAATCTCACTTTTTTAAAATGTTTAAATTAAAACGTATTAAATTGATAACCTTCTAAGTGAATGGTCATCGTCTGGCCCAAATCTTGCAAGTTGAATTTGACCCACTTCCAGTGGTCAGATTGACTTGAAATTTGGCGTACTTATGTAAACCTGGTGACAATATAGTAATCTAGCAGTGACATCTTGGTGGTCCGGCCAGGATCGTCTGCAGTACGGAACTCCTCAACGGTAAATGGCGTCGACTTGAGGTTTGGTACGGAAATTTAGTATGACAATGCAAGTACAGTCAAAAGTTTTAACAAAAAACTTATCAGGTCGGATCCCTCGCGCTTTCTGTCAGATGGGTCAATCAACTTTTTAGTGTAGCTGGTTGCCATGGTAACGTCCTCGGGCCACTTCTTAAAAATATGATTTTATGGAGTACAAATTCAGTAAAAGTTAGGATTTGTGACAGTCCACTTTTTTTCATCACACTTGCTCGTAAACAGTGTCGTTACATGCAGGCTACCTTGTTGCAACCCTCAAATAAAACCCTCGACCTTAATGTGCTTGTCATGAAACCCGTGGTCGGTAAATGAGTCATTGCGCGTACAAATTTTCTTGTCATGAAACCCAAGGTCGGTAAATGAGTGTGATACTGTATGGCGTGCTGGAGCGCGGCGCGCGCAGGTCGAGCACATGCTGCGGGGGGGGGGATATTCGTTTTTCTTTTACTAATATACAATTTTTACTCGCAAATGTGATGAAAAACATTGTATGTCGCACGGGCGGTACTAGAATTACAAACATCGACTCATAAGACTGAGGGCTTTAATGAGTCGATGTTTGTAATTCTTTATTTACCGCCCTTAAGACACAATGTACTATTCTAAGCATGTGTATCGTGATGTCTCCTGAGTTACGGGGACAGAACAACAACACTATAAAGTTGATTGACCCATACACACTTGGCGACGTGCGTGGTTTTTCCAAAAGTTAACGCATAATAAATATTGTAAAGCATACAGTTTCCAGTGGGGAGCAGCTGCCCTCTCCCCGCCCCCTGCGGACGCCCCTGAGCTCTCTATTTCAACGCATGCATCATGATCACCGATAAGCGTCGAAACCGTGCGTCAAAATAATCGGTAGTTTGTTAACCTTTTGGACGCCAACGACCTATATATACGTCTATTACTTCAATGCGAAAGCAATCTTCGTTCAATTGTATTAAGGTTCAATTTTAGACTTTGCAATATAGAATCCTGGCGTATGGGTGATGTCTTTTGTATTTGACGTGGCGGCGAAAAGGTTAAAGGCACGGTCTAAATCTTGTAACAAATATGTCTGATATAATTTAAGAATTGACTTCAATAGTGTCTGGACTAGCCAGGTGTGAGAAAGAAGTACTAGCAGACAGCTGGTTTGGTGGGAGCGAGACGGCAGATCACAGCCTTCAGGTTGGTGACGGCTTCGTCCTGGATCGCCTGGTCGAATCTCTGAAATTAAAAAAAAACTGGATTAGACTATGTCGAAGAAGTATGCCATTGGCCTGTGAAAGTGTTGATTCTTTGAGTATACTATACTTTCTGTCTGTCAGGCAACAGTCAGTGTTTTGCTTGCACTAGTGAGTCAGTCATCAGTCAGAGTGTCACCTGCACTAGTGTGTCAGTCATAAGTCAGTGTGTCGCCTGCACCAGTGAGTTAGCCAACAATCAGTGCATCGTTTGCACTGATGAGTCAATCAACAGTCAGTGTGTCGCCTGCACTAGTGAGTTAGCTAACAATCAGTGCATCGTTTGCACTGATGAGTCAATCAACAGTCAGTGTGTCGCCTGCACTAGTGAGTTAGCCAACAATCAGTGCATCGTTTGCACTGATGAGTCAATCAACAGTCAGTGTGTCACCTGCACTAGTGAGTTAGCCAACAATCAGTGCATCGTTTGCACTGATGAGTCAGTCATCAGTTAGTGTGTCGCTCGCACTAGTGAGTTAGCCAACAATCAGTGCATCGTTTGCACTGATGAGTCAATCAACAGTCAGTGTGTTGCCTGCACTAGTGAGTTAGCCAACAATCAGTGCATCGTTTGCACTGATGACTCAATCAACAGTTAGTGTGTCGCCTGCACTAGTGAGTTAGCCAACAATCAGTGCATCGTTTGCACTGATGAGTCAATCAACAGTCAGTGTGTTGCCTGCACTAGTGAGTTAGCCAACAATCAGTGCATCGTTTGCACTGATGACTCAATCAACAGTTAGTGTGTCGCCTGCACTAGTGAGTTAGCCAACAATCAGTGCATCGTTTGCACTGATGAGTCAATCAACAGTCAGTGTGTCGCCTGCACTAGTGAGTTAGCCAACAATCAGTGCATCGTTTGCACTGATGAGTCAATCAACAGTCAGTGTGTCACCTGCACTAGTGAGTTAGCCAACAATCAGTGCATCGTTTGCACTGATGACTCAATCAACAGTTAGTGTGTCGCCTGCACTAGTGAGTTAGCCAACAATCAGTGCATCGTTTGCACTGATGAGTCAATCAACAGTCAGTGTGTCGCCTGCACTAGTGAGTTAGCTAACAATCAGTGCATCGTTTGCACTGATGAGTCAATCAATATTCAGTGTGTCGCCTGCACTAGTGAGTTAGCCAACAATCAGTGCATCGTTTGCGCTGATGAGACAATCAACAGTTAGTGTTTTGCCTGCACTAGTGAGTTAGCCAACAATCAGTGCATCGTTTGCACTGATGAGTCAATCAACAGTCAGTGTGTCGCCTGCACTAGTGAGTTAGCTAACAATCAGTGCATCGTTTGCACTGATGAGTCAATCAATATTCAGTGTGTCGCCTGCACTAGTGAGTTAGCTAACAATCAGTGCATCGTTTGCACTGATGAGACAATCAACAGTCAGTGTTTTGCCTGCACTAGTGAGTTAGCCAACAATCAGTGCATCGTTTGCACTGATGAGTCAATCAACAGTCAGTGTGTCACCTGCACTAGTGAGTTAGCTAACAATCAGTGCATCGTTTGCACTGATGAGTCAATCAACAGTCAGTGTGTCGCCTGCACTAGTGAGTTAGCCAACAATCAGTGCATCGTTTGCACTGATGAGTCAATCAACAGTCAGTGTCTCACCTCGTTGACGACGACAGTGGGCACGAAGGCGAGCGGGCGCTGCACGCCGTCGGTCTTGTCTCCGTTGGAGGCCAGCAGCGTGTCCCCCTGGTCGCCGCCGGCGCAGCGCTTCAGTTTGTCCGACTCTGATTGCTTCTTCACTTGTTCGAGACACTGTCAAATACAACAGACATTAGTTATTATTTAGTAACTGGACTAAATCTCGAACGCGTTTTCCCAGAAATTAGACCAAGCTAGATCGATTGTTCAGTATATCCTAAATATATATTTGCCGTGAAGCAGCAATGCTTGCACTGTTGTGTTTCGGCGTGGAGAGTAAGACAGCCGGTGAAATTACTGGCACTTGAGGTATCCATCTTAGGCCTCTAGGTTGGCAACGCATCTGCAATTCACCTGGTGTTGCAGATGTTTATGGGCGGTGGTGATCTCTTACCATCAGGAGACCCACTTGCTCGTTTGCCATCCAGTCGAATAAAAAGTAAAATAAAAAATAGTATACAGACTTAAACGCAAAATGCCCAGACAGGTAACTGCAAAAGTATCTTTCTCTATACGTTAACTAATCGCCCCGGCTTCGCACGGGTAGTCGAGCATATGGGTTAGTATCATTCCGTCTAAAAAGCACCTGGTAATTACTAAAGTAGCAACTTAGCAACTGGTCTAAGAAGCAGCTGTTCTAAGTAGCAATTGGTCAAACTAGCAAGTGATCTAAAAATTGAATTCTAAGGTCGACGGAGCTCCGTTTCGCGGAGCTCCTATTCCGCGTACTTGAGGCAATTCGCGCCTTGACGGAACTCTAGCCTAACCTACAATGTTAAAGCTACATGTTTTGCATGACGAGTCGAGCATGGATTCTTTGCGACTGTACTTACATGCAAAAACATAATACAAAAGTAGGCAAAATGTGTCTGCCATTTTGCGTTGAGGTTGTTATGCGTTCTAGTCGAAACGTCAATAAGCCAAAGGCTACTAGAAACACAGGGAAGCTTAAAGTTCCATCTTACAGACTGGCTAAAACCAAAAAGTCTTTTCTGGAAATTGCATACGTTTTTATAATAAAATTCCAAAAAATATTACAAATGAAACGGATACAAAATTCAGATCTATTGTCAAGAAGACATTAATATCAAAGGCGTATTATAAAGTTAATGATTATATCATGGACAGGGATATTTGGAAATAATTCCGATCCGCATTAGCGATCCCTTCAAATAGCGAACCTACTGTGTTAAAAATAAAGTTGTGTTAAATACTTGTGATGTATACATATCATTTAATAATATTGTAAATCTGTTTTAAAAAAAATATATATATACCTCGTTGAGTTTCTTGCCGGATTCTTCTCAGCAGAGGTTTTTCCGAACCGGTGGTAGGTTTTTCTTGACATTCATAAGTGCTTGTTATAGCCTAAATTGAATAAAGATATTTTGACTTTGACTTTGACTTTGAGTCGCTATTAGTTTAAGACTTATTACGCGGTAGTCATATTGCTATAAGTATAGAAAAAACTACCACTTCCACTATACTTTGTTTGGATAGGTATTTAACTAAATGTAAACAAACTTCAGCTGCCAGATTTGGTACATTCAAGGATTTTAAACATTTTACTTATCTATCATTGTAATACAAACTAGACTAGTGTATTTCAATACAGAAATGTAAATGTTTAGATAGTTTAATGGGGGAATTTCAATATTTAAGACACCTTGCTCTAAAACTCGTATCACAGATGTGGGTGTCAAGACCGCCAAGCTGAAGTAGGACTGGGCCGGACATGTCTGCCGCATGCACCCGGACCGATGGGCACGGATCGTAACCGAATGGGATCCGAGGGATGGGCATAGGAGCAGAGGCAGACCCAAGAGGAGATGGCGGGACGACCTGAGCGCTTTTCAGCTCGATTGGCAGGTGCATGCCCAGGACAGGGAAGAGTGGCGGAGAAAAGGGGAGGCCTTTGCCCAGCAGTGGGACATAATACAGGCTACATAAAAAAAAAGACACCTTGACGTTGTTTTGTTTACATTTACTTTAATACATATCCAAACCAAGTATAGTCAAACTGTATTCTAGTCTGTCTGAGACCAACTGTTGTAGAAGAGGACCCCTGAATGTAGGTATTAATAATAATTTAAACTCACAGTGTCCAGGGACTTATCAGGGTTGGCTTGCGTCATCAGACAGATGACCAGCTCCATCTTATCTGTGTCCAAGAGACCGCGGTCCTTCAGGATGCACGACTGGAGCTGGAACAGAAAAAATCATGACTCTGGCGAAAAGTTGCTCTGCAGCACATAATTAATCAGAGGATGTAAAAACAAAAAAAAGAAAAAAAAAACAGAAAAAAACACTAAAATAATAGGTAAGTAACTACATTTATTCTCCGCGCATTTATACCTGCTGAGCTGGCAACGTTGCATTTTTGTTAGTTTTTCTCGATTATTCCATAAAAATTTAATGAAAATTAAAAATGTTGTCTGATAGAACACTTCTTAATATATAAGTTAATTTGGAACTCCAATAATTATTCGTGATAGACTTTTATATTCTTTGAAAACGAACTAATGTTTATGACCGGTTCAGACAGCATCTTTAATTTCCATTAAATTTTTATGGAATAATCGAGAAAAACTAACAAAAATGCAACGTTGCCAGCTCAGCAGGTATAAACGCTCTTAACCCTTCCCTTCCTGCTGGCATTGCTATGTATGTATGTATGTATGTATGTAAACTCTTTATTGTACAAAGAAAATTAACAAAATACAACTGACAAACTTTAAGATACTTGTACAAAGGCGGACTTATCCCTTTAAGGGATCTCTACCAGTCAACCTTTGAGTGGATGAGAGGAGAGGAGCAATACGTTAGGGTCCGACAAAGGGTGAGTTTAATAGTTAAAATAATGGAAGCTACTATACAGTGCTTTAAACAATATAATACATAAACTACAATATAAATAAATAAACTACTATATATATGACCATAATACATATAATATATAAGCATATTTAAACAAAGGAATGTTCTCAAATATTTAAGGAGAAGGTGCAAGCCACATTCTTCTCAAGCCTTCCCTAAAAGATCCCACGGTGGGAGATTGCCTGATGAAGGTCGGTAGCCGATTCCACAGCCACAGGTTTGCTATGTATACAATCTACTAATCAACATATCCAGAACAACTTCAACTCTCTCATAATAGATATATATTTAGATGACACACATATTTTAAAGTCGCGCCGAGTTATTAGAGCAATTCTGTTGCATTCATTTAATCCCTTGCTTTACCATACTATGTATACTCCATTTATTTTAACATTTGAAACTTAACGGTAAGCACACGTTTTTAAATGAAACAACAAAACTAATTAAAATTGTGTTAACTTCTATGATAAAAACGTAATAAATACCGCTAATAAATGTACATGTAGGTATTTTTAGTCCATTTGTGTTCGAAATACCGAGAAACGTGTGTAGTAAAGCTTTAGTTTTCAAATTTGAGAATTCATTTCATTACAAACATTTAATAGGAGCTCCGCGGAGCGGCGCCGGACGTTGGTGGACTTACTTTGTTGCCGTAGCATTCGTCAGCCCCGTGCTGGCACGTGAACTGCCATTTGCCGTTCACCTTATCGTGCTGGAACACAAACAGACATGTATTGTATTAAATCAGGTAAGACCCCCCCTCCCCTCCCCCCCTCCGAGCCCTCTTGTTCTGAGAGGAGGCCTTTGCCCAGCAGTGGGACGTATATAGGCTGGGATGATGATGATGATGAGGTAAGACATGAATCTGAGGCCGTGTTGCCTAGCATTGCTGACGCTCGGCAATCAAATGACAGACGTCGCATACAAAAACTGTCATTTGATTGCGATCGCGAGCGACAGAAACGTTACGCAATACAGCCTCTGGTGTACTTATTTCAGTCATATTTCAGTAATGGTTATGAGTTATGAGAGTAAGAAAAAAATTAAAGAGCTTTTCTTTCCTTACCGAAAAGCATAAAATAATAAACCATTTCACACCTCTCCTTCAGAAAAGTAACTTTTCCTCCCTGAAGAGAGGGAGCAAAGTGCAACTTTTCTGTTCAAGGCTTTTCTAAGTGTTTTATTGCAAATGCCATTTTTTTGAAGTTGATAATTGTAAAGCCACGCCTTTTTCTATGCTGTTTGTTCTTTAATAATATTTAAAAGAAAAATTCAAGTTTCTTAATACTCGGTGTGAAAAGTTGTATGAGCCACTCGGGAGCAAAAATATTTTCATCTTGGGCGTTAACACTTGAATCCCTCATTACGCTCAGGATTCTACTTTAGAATCCCTCGCTACGCTCAGGATTCTATTGCAGAATCCTTCGCTACATTCTGGATTCAATGTACGCCCTCGCCGTAAATACACCATTTTGGTCCCTTGTGACACAAATAACTATTTTCTTTTCTCTCCTATTTAACCACTACCACTACTGTTAATTCTTTCTGTAAAAAGGTTGCCTGGATGACCTTGTAATTTTCTCTGTGTACCTGTTTTCTGTATCGCTTACTATTTCTGGTGTACAATAAAGGAGTCATATTGTATTGTATTGTATTGTAACCTTAATCTAGGTACTAAGTTTGAAGTCGGTGCCTCAGCACTAGCCAGTAAGAGTGATAGAATAGAATAGAATAGGTCCACTCCTGATGACTATTATAGTGCTGAGGTACCGACTTCAAATTAGTAGCTAGTTTAAGGTTAAACAGGAAAGAAAGGAGAAAAAGGTTTATTTTTTGCTTTTCGGTATTTTTGGCGGTTTTTTTTTGTTAAAAGAGTACTTACGGTGGCTTTGCCATATGGCACGAGTTTGACCTTGACCGCCCCGCGGAAGTCCCGCCACACGGGCGCCAGCTGGGATGTAATGAAGCGCTTGCTGTCAGGGCAGAGGCTCTCGTAGTACACCGCTATTTTCACCTGTAAATAACGAGATGGTCATTTTAAGTAGGGTTGTAACGGAACTTCGCCTCCGCCTCCGTTACTCAATACTCAATATTTTATTGCTTTTCCACAATGTATGGTTACAGATGTTACAAAGAGATTATGTGATCATCATGGACCCTGTTGGGCACAGCAATATTTATACAAGAGGGCAGCTTTTATATAATTAATAAATTTTATCTTATAACTAAATATCACAATCACATTAAACTGACTTACTTTTATGAAATTCTTAATCAATTAATATTACATCATGTCCCTTTTATCTATTAGGATTATTTATTAACATTATGTTAAATTTATCATCTTTCATCTAGGTATTCATTTATTGAGTAGTAGCATTTTTCTATCATGAATTCTTTAACTTTATTTATATAAATTTTTTTTCGTTATTTTCGTACTGCGGAAGTTCCGCAAGAAATCGTATCCTCGCCTCCGCCTCCGCGTCCGCATTTTTTTTGCGGAGTTATAACGGAGGTTTATTTCTCATTTCATTATCTCAGCGCGCAGCGGGAACGCGGCGGGGTGGGGGCGGGCGTATGCCAAATAACACGACAGGAATCAACCTGTATGTGTATATGTTTGATTGAGCCGCGAGTTTATTTAAGTGATTTTGTAAAAAGTAATTGTTTATTTAAGTCACATGCACGATGACGCCGAAAACAAGTGAGATTTGGCAGTTTTTTTTTGAAATTTTATGGATTTTTGAGTTGGATAAAGCATAAACTACTATTTTTTCGACATCCACTTTCACCTCCGCATCCGCGGAGGCGAAACTCGTCGCCTCCGCCTCCGCTGAGAACGCCTCCGTTACAACCCTAATTTTAAGTATTCGGGGTTGAGACTTTGGGCACAAAACAGATAGTTCAGAAGTCAATCTCCTGTATGTACTGCACTTTTCATGTCGCTTCAGGGTTGTCAACTATGGTTTATGCACAAAAAACTATTGTGGTAGTGGCACTCGTACAGATGTCGTGAATAGTGAAAAAGTTCGTATTTATCTTCCTGTCTTAACTAACTTACTGAAGTTTACTGGAGCTAATTGGAAGCCGTGGTGGCCGAGTGGTTTGACCTATGGCCTCTCAAGCAGAGGATCGTGGGTTCAAATCCCGGCTCGCACCTCTGAGTTTTTCGGAATTCATGTGCGAAATTACATTTGAAATTTACCCCGAGCTTTACGGTGAAGGAAAACATCGTGAGGAAACCTGCACAAACCTGCGAAGCAATTCAATGGTGTGTGTGAAGTTCCCAATCCGCACTGGGCCCGCGTGGGAACTACGGCCCAAGCCCTCTCATTCCGAGAGGAGGCCTGTGCCCAGCAGTGGGACGTATATAGGCTGGGATGATGAATTGAGACAGCGAGATAAATACAACAAAACGACAAAATACGATGGAAAAATATTATGCAATAGATCTGTATCTAGTTGCTGGATTTATTGTTGAGAATGAAACGGAAAGAATGGAAATATAAATTTATAATAACTAGAATATTTTAATGTTAATGTCATTGTTATATAAATAAATATCACGGGACAATTCACACCAATTGACCTAGTCCCAAAGTAAGCTTAGCAAAGCTTGTGTTATGGGTGCTAAGCAACGGATAAATATACATAATTATATAGATATAGATACATACTTAATACATATTAAACACCCAAGACCCGAGAACAAACATTCGTATTTTTCATACAAATATCTGCCCCGACACGGGAATCGAACCCGGGACCTCAAGCTTCGTAGTCAGGTTCTCTAACCACTAGGCCATCTGGTCGTCTAAATATTACACACTATTTGGTTCATGAGACACGCAGCCAACAAACTTCTTCCGGCTGTTAGTTTAAACGGTCTAAACGGCCCTATATGTCCATTTGAAATGGCCATTTGGTGAAAACAACGCAAACCTACATTTCATTATGTAAATTCGCGTGTACCTGCAAGTGTTTGTAAACAGTTTTCTACTTTCTCCAGCTATTTGAGTGTGTACCTACACGTACGTTGTGTCTCTTAAATACCAAACAGGCGTTAAAAGGCGTAGGCACTTTAAAAGCAATTTCACTGACAACTTTTAAAGCGAAGGTGGTTTTTGTTCAAATTTCTTGGAAACGTGGAGTTTTGAAAATAATACATTCTGTAAAACATTATTCATATTTGTCATAGTAAGTTCAAAAATTGGTTTGCCGTAGGAGTCTTTAAATTTATTTGAGAAAAATATTCCCTGGTGAAACAATTTTTTTTTCTACAAAACTCGACGAGGTTACTTTCGTTACGTAGCTCTTATCTATATCCTAATCTACTATTTATTTCAAAATTTCAAGAAATAAAGTTTTAAGACGTAGATACTTCTTACGCCTACGAAAAAAGTGAACGAAAAATTTACTCAATTTACTCAAAGGCGTTTAACAATTTACAAAAATATCGTGATAAAAAAATGCGTAAATGACTGCAAAAAAAACTAACGATGTTGACAGAGATTCGAATTCACGCATATCGATGTTTGAAAGATCTGTGGTACAGTCACCAGCACCAATATCTGACACAACAAGCGTGCATAAATATCTGATACGACTCTATTTCTAGGGCCGGAAGGACGCGTCAGATATTTTTGCACGCTCCGCTGTGGCAGATATTAATGCTGGTGACTGTACGGATGAAAATTTATTGGCAATGTATCTATCTACTCGTATGTATGAATCTTTATTCAATTTAAGTGTCAAATCATTATCCCAGCCTATCGCCCCACGGCTGGGCATCGGCTGCTTCGCAGGTTTATGAAGGTTTTTATCTGTTTGTTTTTACAGTGTGTGTGTGGGGCCATCTTTATACCATTCGATGTTATTTTTCTATTTTTCGATCTAATGTATTTTTATGTGTATCGAATATGTGTTGTAAATAAATGTTTCTCTCTCTCTCTCTCTCTCTCAGTGCGGAGGTGGAGGAGGTCATTTTTGCTGTTAATGTCAAATGTGTGTTGTAGGTACAGTCGAGTTCATAAACTTGTGAACAAAAATTTGATCAAAAATATCTGAACACGCTTCTACGCCTTTAACAATAGAGTCGTGTCCAGATATTTTTGATCAAATTTTTGCACATGATTAAGAAGTCGAATGTACGTTCGACTTTGATATTTATTTGAGTAGTGCATGTACAGTCACCAGCATTAATATCTGCTACAGCGGAGCGTGCAAAAATATCTGACACGTCCTTCCGGCCCTAGAAATAAATAGAGTCGTATCAGATATTTATGCACGCTTGTTGTGTCAGACATTGGTGCTTGTGACTGACCCTATTACAGTTATTTGATAATTAATTATAAATATGTCTCTTAATGTATTTCGACTTACTTTATTGTCATCGGACTTCTTGTTCTTGGCGAGGGTTCCGCAGACCAACGCGGCCACACACAGCACCAGCAGAGCCTTCATCTTGTTCTAGAACAAAACAAACATTTAGCTAAATTACAATACAATACAATAACTCTTTCTGAGGTAAGTAATAGGCGGCCTTATCGCTTCAGAGCGATCTCTTCGAGGCAACCTTTACAATGGAATCGATGGAGAAGAAAGGAATCACCATCTTAACTCTAAAAATAGTCTACAAATTAATGTTCGATTTTTATTATAGAATTTAAAAAAAATAGATTTCGTGCCTCACACGACTATCGAGCACATTGGGAATGAATCTACGGAATTCGAAAAAATATTGTCGGTCTTACTTTTGACTTTTTTCAAAAAGGTTAGGCTACAGGGCAAACCCTTAACCCGATCGCCTTTGTTTTAGGCTCAAATCGTAGCTGACTAAATTTTACAGAGGAGCTTTCTCAAATTTTTGATATCATTCTCCGTTTCCAAAATATCGATCGCCAAGATCAAAAATTCGGAAAAAAAAATGTTTTTTTTCACTATTTCGGCCATTACTTTTTTATTGACTTTCTCGAATAATTGTTTTTGTACGCGTCTTTTGAGCCTTTTTTGAATATCAGTCTTCACAACTCTGAGATATACTTTTTTGTTGTTTAATAGAATTAGATAACATTATTATAAATGTGGCTATACCCTACCAGGGTGCATAATATTGTAAGACTTATTAGAATAAGGCCTTATGTATTTTATGTTTTTTGCCAAATAAATAAATACTAAATACTAAATATAAGGGGATCTCACTTATTCGTGAAGTCGGGCCTACACCTGGAGCCTGGAGCGAACGAAAAGACATTTCCAAAGTCAAAAATATATTGATTGATAAATGATATTTACTAGGTTAAGAAATGATAAGTAGTTTATAAAGTAAGTACCTACCGTAAACTGCTTCAACTTTGCGCTCTGGCCCCAACATTGCCTGATTTCACTTAGAGTCGATAACTTAGCACTCTTATAGGTTTTAAACTTTTATCTACACGGGAATTATTATTACGGGGGGATAAAAGTTTAAAAACCTAAAGGATGCTAAGTTATCAAGTCTAAATCGAATCAGGCAATGTTGGGGCCAGAGGGCAAAGTTGAAGCAGTTTACGGTACCTATTTCTAACCTACGTACCATCAGCCAAATATGTGGTCTACCACCCTAAAGTTGATTATCGTTTGCATTTCATAAACCAATAATGCCTTAGACGTGTCTGTCAAGTTGAAAGTTCGACTTTAGCGACATTCATTTGATAGGAACTTGTTTAAAAATTGATAGACCACTTATTGGCTGATGGTACAAAGCCTCGTCATACCAAATACCACAGTGTGAACTGAGAAATGAATGATTTACGATTAGTAGGTACTTCGGAAAATGCCAATAAGCGGGTTCATTAATATTATATTGAAAATATTTTTTTATATTCTTCTAATTAAATATACAGTATTACAACATTCCTGAGATGGAATTTAATCGAGATGCCGGTCATTGTTCAGAGACACATTGTGTAGTATTTTTGCATCTGACTGTGCAATCACTTACTCACTTGGATGGTGTTTTGTCATTGAATAAGTGAAAACGAGACTATTATAAGAATTCATAAACGCAGTAAATGTGCTAAATGACGTGAACTCTCTCACAGCCTCATTGCGCATTGTATTGCTATCGTTTTAATCATTATTGCCCAACAGTGAACAAGAGTATAACCATAGTATAACTGTAAAACTGTAATTGAGATTTTAAGTAGGTAATTTTAATTTCATTCATTATAATTTTCGTGGTCACAGTGGTATAATGATGATATTTGAGATATTTTTTTGACGTCCTGTACCGAATTCTAGTAGATACCTGGAAACTGTAACAGAATCTTCTGCCATGTTAACAAAAATATGGCCACGTAAATTGTAATCGCTCGATAATAATAGAAAGAAGAAGAAAGAAAGAAAGAAAGAAGACATTTATTCACTTACACAGAAGACACACATATACAGCAAAATTAACACAAATAAAATAAAAAATTACAGAAAAACACATGAAAACATTAAATACAATATACACAATGTTGTGTGTCCCCGCGAAAGTGAAACGGTCGCTGACTCAGCATTATGCTGAAGCGTTAGACGCCTGCAGCGCTGATTTTCTGCCAGAACCGTCTGTGACTCACGGAAACGATACACAAATATAATAAATAAATAAACCACTTATCTATACATACACAAATAAACTTAAGAGAAAAAATAATAATAATAACTATAACAAACCAAGAAATAAATAAATTACAACGAACAATAATTAAAAGAAAGAAGAAAAAATGGATTGTTTAAAAACATCAGGCCATAGATACAGTAAATATTCATTAGGTACCTACTATAGGTAGCTTTTGCCCGCGACTCCATATGCGAAAAATTCGTTTGAAAATCTAAACTATACTGAGCGGAAAAAAATCTGGCCCTCATGTATGCAGAATTGGTAATTTTGTATGAAGGCTGGGCCAAATTTTGTGCCGCTGAGTATACTTAACATAAACTTAAGTTTGTACAAAAAGGGTCTTAAGTAAGTGGTCGAGCTTTCGACCCCTAAACTAGGTTTAAACCTGTGCCTTAGGGGCTTGAGTTCGTCCGAAATTAATGTCTTAAACAAACATGTTCTTGGACAATGTAACAGCACATTAAGCAGTAGTAAAAATGAAATATATGACAAAAATAATGATAGGACGTCATCCCTCGGTGACAAGAATTTTGGTTCAGTAGTGATAGGTTTCAATGGGATGAACGTTGGGATACTTACAATCTAACTGTACAGTATATTTATACCTAGCTAGCCAGCTTTTGCCCGCGGCTCCGCCCGCGTGGTATTCGGTTATCGCGCGCTGTTCCCTCGGGAACTGTGCATTTTTCCGGTATAAAAAGTAACATATGTCACACTCGGGCCCATAAACTATCTCTATGCCAAAAATCACGACTATCCGTCGCTCCGTTACGGCGTGAAAGACGGACAAACATACACACAAACATACAAACACACACACTTTCGCATTTATAATATTAGTATGGATTATTATTAATTACAGTCGAGTATATGTCTATTCGAGCCACTCTAAAATAATGCCCCCACGGCCTTACCTACCTATTACGTCGGATTAATAAGAATAATTTATTGAATCAGGCGTTACTTTGCGGAGGTCCATATCAATGAACTAAAATAATTTCCTTGCTCACCCGCGACCTTACGATAGCTAAGCTTATGCAAAATATGCGTGTTCAAGCAGTTCCTCCACCTCCACACTGTAAGAACACACACAAATCACACAAACCCATCTATCACCACCACCACACTACACTGACGCGTTTCGAACTCAACCAGAGCTCATCTTCAGAGTGACACAACCGTACACCATGCTACCAGTTGTTAGACTCGCCAGTGACGCGTCAGTGTAGTGTGGAGGTGGAGGAACTGCTTGAACACGCATATTTTGCATAAGCTTAGCTATCGTAAGGTCGCGGTGAGCAAGGAAATTATTTTAGTTCATGGATTAATAAGAGTTTTGTGGTAAGTAGATGCAAAGTTTTGAATGGTTAGATAAGACCAATTTGCACTCGACTGTACTAAGACTAGTTGCGAATAAGTAACAAAAGCAGCGAAATCTGGGCCAAATAATAATGTCCATGTAGGCACGCTGGACTTTCACATACGCGCCATCTTGAATTCAGTAGTACTGGCCAAGCAGTGTGCGTTGCGGAGGTCAAATGTGAAGTGTCAAACAACCTGTGACCGGCTTCACTTGAAATTACAGGTTTTCTACTTTCTATAGAGTAAATGGAATAAGTTTTCGTTAAAAACAACTTTTCGTAATTATGTAGGTATACGAACATTGCAAGTTGAGTAAAAGTTTGTAAAAATAAAATTTATACAATGAATTTATAGTCAAATTGGTTCTTTAAATACGATAACCTTCATTATTAATAAAAAATATTTTAAAAGTCAGATGATCATTTAAACGTTTTATTTTTTAAGCCACCTGATTTGAAGTAGATATATATAAATAAATAATAATAGGTAAGGGCGCCAGTCATGGACAGGAACCAATAATGGAATATTTTTTCCGCTAACCCATTATTAAGAAACGGACGCTATTTTTTTTTAAAACTAATAACACTATGTGCAGATAACTGATGATCATAACTGGCAAAGTTCATGAATGGTGAGCTGGATACTACTGCAGGGCTACTCTGAAACTCGAAACTCGAAGTTCGTGTCGTGCGGTCCCTCTCGCTCTCGTATTAAATAGTATAAGTGTCAGAGGGACCGCACGACACGAACTTCGAGTTTCGAGTTTCGGAGTAGCCCTGCTGTGCTTAACATGTCCATGATAGGTGCCGTCACCCTATACAAATATTTATGTAGTCAAAAAGGAAACAATAATAAAACTAAAAGTAGCTTATATTTAAAGCCCTAAGCCTTCCTAATTAAAGTTTCAATTAAAGTAGCAATAAATACGATTAAGTAAGTACTTAGTGCTTAAAAGAGTCCAACAATGTTGAAAGTTTAAAAAGGAGCCAACTTGATTTAAATTCGAAAGGGCCGCCATTTTTGTGACCTACTTCAGGCCGAGTGCGAAAACCAGATAAATCCAAATCGTAACAAATTATTTAAATCGTAAGTTGTCCAATAAGGAAATGAGCCCTCGGTAGAACGTTCAATCGGGTCATTTATTAGTTTAAATTGAATTTAAAGTGGCCAGGATTTTGACCCGTATAAATAATTTAAAACATTGCGGAATAATTCGGGTTCAACTGGGTTTGAGTACATTTTGTTTGATGAGAAAATTGAGAAATGTTTTTATCTCAACCGACTTTATTATAAGTTTTTTTTAATTGTATAATAATTCTTTGCCATCTCTACCTACATTGTGTAAAACTGCGCCGCTCTCTGGAATAGGTAGAATAGAATAGAAAAACTTTATTTTTGAAAAACTACTCTACACAACTACTGTAGTATACAATGGTATACGTAGTACGACGCACCCCGACGCCCCGAGTGTAGTTTTGGGGAAAGGGAAGAGAAACATTTTAGGTCACAGATTTTGATAATAGACTTTCTTTATTATATATTTTTTTATTTGCGTCCATGAGAAGCCTGGGGAAGTCGCTAGTTTACCTATGAGAGTGACTAAATGACAGATTTCGCATTTCACACAGCCTAAACCGCTTTAGCTAGAGACTTGAAAGACAGGCATTGATCTCAAGCAACAACAACAATACGATGAAACGTGGACCGTCAAAAAAGTTGACCGAGGACTTATGGCGACTTTGGTGCTGAAGAAGAATGTTGCGAGGAACAAGGGCAGCTCGCTGCACAATTGAGTCTATTAATGGGTTAATTTTAAAGCACCCTTGTATACCACAAGATAAGCTCTCCCCAGACGAATGCTATTCTAGGTCCCACTTAACCTAGAATAGCATTTTTAAAAACAAATTAATTAATTATTTTTTGGACAAGTATTTGCGGGAATATATTGCAATCGCATTTTGCATGATCAAACTAACTGGGCCAAAATTGTGCAGTTGCTTTTAAACTCGATGTACCTATTTGTCCTAAATTACAGTTTTACGCAATCGCTACCAACGCAATGACAATTTAAAAAAAAACCTTTGTTAAATTTTGCGAGACAATGCATATTTCCTGTTTTTTATACAAAAGCATTGTACGACAAACAATGATTACAATAAAACTAATTGAAATGCTTTGCGTACGATTGGCCCTATACATTAGATCGTCATTGCACGGTGTTGTTTCAAGGTGATCTAGTGGAAGGCTCGCTGCGTGTATGGTCAACTAAAATTCTAGATGTGTTATGAATCAAGGAATCGAGGTACGGATGCTTGTGTAAGGAACACAGCTGCAGCGTAGCTGGCGATCGGACATGAGCTGATTCTCGTTAGGACAGATATTTCTAGGTAGGGTAAAACCTCCAGTGAATGAACACTTAAGAAACTTTTCTACTTTGAAAAATCACTACTCTGTACTTATTAATAATTGTAATGGTTTTATGTAATTTAATCAATCGTTATTTAATAAACAAGAATTTAATTTCTGCGATTTTTTATTACGTGTATAGTTTTTGAGTTATGGAAGAATTTATAAAAAAGTACCCAAAAACCTAGTAAATGAACGAAAAAGTTAATGAATGAACAGAGTAAAACCCAGTGAATGAACATTTTTAGATAGTTTTAATCAACATTTAGAAAAGCATTTTTAACATAAAACGAAGTCTTCTTCTTCAGTTATTATTATATAAAATCTTGAGGTAGGTACAGCACCTTCAGTATTCCAATTATGTTTCTGTATTACAAAAAATCATATATAATTCTATTAAAGTAGGTACAAATTAAGCACCTTAATATCTTGATTAATTTACTTTTTTTTTAAACTCGTAGCTCAAAATAGATAATTTTTCCGAGTGAACTTTATAGACGTTATATCAAGGTTCAATTTGGTTGACATATTGATTTTAGATAAGTACGAACGAGATTTTTTCAGTGACGATAATCCGAGCTTTATAATAAAACTTAATAAATAACAAACATTAAACTCTATTGATACTCGTATTCTAATCAGTCTGTAATCAGTCTCTAATTAGTTAAAAGTATCATCATTTGGGACAAAAAATCTTAACAACCCAATTTTTAATTATAGATTGTGGCTAATAACAATAAGCAACTTACTACAAGCAAAATCTACATAATTTTTTAATCATTTTTAATTTATATAAAAATAAAAATCGATCAAAATAAATCAATAAAACAAAAAATATATAATTATATAGTAATTCATGACAAATAAAAGGTACACACTAACTGAACAATTGTTTTAACTGTTCCTATTTCCTTTCCTCGCAATCCCCATTTTCTCCTCGACGTGTCTATCCACCCTCGCTGTACCGGCTCGGGTGACTATATGAACGTCTTGGGTAAAATGGCTTGTTTTATGCTCTTGTTGTACAATCTAATATTATTAACAAGTCCAATTTAGGAAGTAAAACTATCGTGCATTTCGATCACGTCCATCGTTACCTACGTTGTTCATACATAGGGTTAGTAGGTATCTAGTAAATGAACAAAGCCAAATTTCTATAGTCCATTTACTAGATTTTTCATTCCTATGAATGAACACGTAGTGTCCCAATACTAGTTCAAAGAAACAGAATCGTTTTCTATGCAGAATCTGAAAACACAACCTTAATACGATTACGTTAACATTTAATTTTAGGAAAAAAACTATATTGAGCCGACACCAGTAAATGAACAGACTGTTCATTTACTGGTTTTAGAACATTTGATAAGCCAGTAATGGAACACCTAAAAATATCAACTTAACCGCAAAATAAGCCACTAAAGAGTACAATTATAGAAGATTTAACTCTTAATCTAACCAATAGCTAAACTTTATAGTGGTATACATGAAATAAGCAGTTCAAATGTTACTCCAAACATGCACTGTTCTTATTTGGGATCTAATTTTCCATACAAAACTTCAAAAGCAGAAATACGTGAACTTCAAACGCCTGCCATGTTGAAATTGGTCGAAAATAAATTTACCGATTGTTGCCATTGCATAGGAAATCGAGTTGCCGGTAAGAAAAATAATACGACAGTTGGTGGAAATGGCTATATTGCTTATTTTAGGCAAAAAACGTGATTTTGTTCATTCACTGGGGGGGTTCATTCACTGGAGGGTTTACCCTACCTATGACGAATATGAAACTTTGTTCTGGCTGGCGTTTTGGGTATAAGTTATACTAACTACATATACTAATTTACGTTGCTTGTCTGTTAAAACTTAATTTTTGTTTGTTATGCTGGCTAGTGTTGGCCTGACTTCAAACTGGTAGAAAAGTTATTTCATGGTTTAATTTTTTTACTTAATTTTTTTTTACATTAGACGATCCTTTTGTATTTTTTTTATAATTACCTAATATGTATTTTTTATTTTGTAGGTACTTTTATTTTTAGATACGATTTTTTTGTGAATCCCTTATATTTTGGACATATCTGAATGTAACGTGGGATTTTCAATAATAAATGTATCTATTTATAAAACATAAAAACAACTGCATACATACGCGATGTATTTATAGGTAATACGTTCTACTATCTCAGCTTACATAAGTGTTATTCGATCCGTCGAATGACAGGAAACCATCAAGGTCTAGCCGTAAGCAGGGTGCGATGGCGACTGTTATGGCTTTGACGATACTCTATGTTAATACCAAGAAAGATCGACTCATTAGGTACTCGTAGTGTCAACCGGTTCTTCAAAAAATCTAAAAAAAATCACATGTTTATTGACAGTCAGTAATAAACACCATTTTACTAAAATAACTATAAGTGCGTAAATTTGTGTGTAAAATCTTGTTCCAAATGAATTTGGCCCGCCTATTGCTTACCTTAGAAAATCTTATGTATTACTTGTGTTCTCTGTACTGTTTACTGTATTGGTGTGCAATAAAGAGTTATTGTATTGTTTTGTATTGAAGTGCAGGTGAAGGGGAAGGTGTACCGGAAATCAGCGCTGTGCCACTCAGTGCCTCCTATGGAAGACCTAAACCAAAGCCAATGTAATCTTTTTTTTTATAAATTAAGGATATTTATTAATATAGCATGCACTATGTTGTTTGTTAAAAAATGAATTGAAATTCCACCAGGATCGGATTCTACGCAAGTAAAGTAACACACACATTGGTATACAAATAACATGTAAATTTGTACGAGTGTTTTTATAGGAACAACGTAGAATAACACATCTTCACCCTCATCCGCACTTGTTTAGGTCAATCACTGGATGGTCAATTGCAGTGCTTGTTATGTTGTGTTTCGGCGTGGAGAGTAAGACCGCCGGTGAAATAACTGGCACGTGAGGTATCCCATCTTAGGCCTCGAGGTTGGCAACGCGTCTGCAATCTGTCTGCGTCTGCGTGTTGCAGATGTTTATGGGCGGTGGTGATCTCTTACCATCAGGAGACCCACTTGCTCCTTTGCCATCCAGTCGAATAAAAAAAAATTTTTTTTTTAAAGCAGAAATTGTATTGAGATTCCCATGGGTATCTATTCAATGACGCTATAGGTAAATCTTTCACATTTGAATTAGTAGAACTCAAGTCAAATAGGACGGTATGTATTTCTTACCTTTCTAAGTAAAGCGACAACACGCAAAAATGTTTCAAGTATCATAAAGAAATTGAATACTTATTAAAGAAACTAACTATTTATTAAATAAACTAAATCACCACGGCAAGACCGTTCTCGGCTTACTTTAGTGTGAAAATAAAGTTATTACACTATCTCCCAAGAGTTCACAGCGGTGAACGATCGAGAGATAAAAACAAATAAGTTAATTATGCTAGCTTTTAGCTGCAGCGGCGTCAAGGTTTGTAGGTGGCAGCACTGTCGAATGTTATTGACAATAATACTGATTTTGCAAATAAAATGCTAGGTCTTGTATTCACAACGGAAATATTCTGGATAATACTTTATAATGTCGTCAAAGTAGTATAGAATAGTATAAGTAAGTAGTATAGAATAAATATTAGAAAAATCACCCAAGAGCGTGTCGGACACGCCCAGCATAGGGTTCTGCAACTGTTACGAAAAAATCGTATGTACTAAACAAGTATTATTTTTCTAAGGATTTTGTAACGTACGGAATATTTCAAGTAGGTTTATTATATTATATATTTTCAAGTTGCTCTTTATATTTCTTTCGAGCTTGGCGGTGAAGGAAAAACACCGTGAGGAACCTGCACAAACCTGCGAACGCAATTCAATGGTGCGTGTGAAGATTCCATCCGCACTGGGCCCGCGTGGGAACTATGGCCCAAGCCCTCTTGTTCTGCAGAGGAGGCCTGTGCCCGCAGTGGGACGATTATAGGCTGGGATGATGATTATTTTACTTAAGTAATATTCTCAAGTAAACTTAGCCCTAATTATTTTACCACTTTGCTGGCATAATTGCTATATTTATCCATAAAAATTACAGCTTTCTAGCACTAATGTCTCCAAGCTAACCCATGAACTGAAGGACAGACAGACATGGAACCACAAGGGTTCCGTTTTTGTCATTTTGGCTAAAGCTGCGGGTCCACAACTGGAGGTCTATGGGGGACCTATGTCCAACAGTCCTACGGCTGAGATGAATGATGATGATTTTCGTAACAAACATTTAAAATCCCATTAACAAAACCCTTGACATCATCTATTGCCTAAGATTGCATATGGTACAAGGGTTATTGACCCACTTGCAACCGCCAACCATAACCAAGGGACCCGACTCAACTGACTTGGCAACTGGTCACGGGTCAGCTTTAACCGGTCATTAACCAATTTATCAAAGACTCGAGCTGAAGGTATTGCGTTCGGGGTCAAGGATCGGATTTAACTGGACGTTTGATAGCATCTTTGACCCAAGTTATCACCAACTATACCTAGGTATTAATGCAAGATCTATTTCTGGTTCACATGATAGCTTTTATCGGACGACCAACAGTAAGACCTGACTGCAGAACGAATAATAAAATGGAATAGAAATTGTCATGTAAGCTGCAGACGCGAGGCGGTTATAATACTGTAAATTTTTATTGATATTAATAGTCTTTATAATAATAATAGTGACGTGAGTTGAATAGTTAGTTTAATTTAGTAATTTTATAAATATGTCGCACAAAAGTAATATTATTGATAAGTAAATAATGCTACCTAGAAAACCATTTATTTTTCACTAGCCCTTCTTAAAATAGTGTTACCCCGGGAAAGTGCATAGTTTTCTAGTTAGTTAAACAAGGCAATGAAAATCACCAAGTAGCTTAAGTATTACTTAAAGATCCTACCCAGAGATACGAATATAAGTAATTTACGTTATCTTTAAGCAAGTCTAACAATAAAAAATGTACAGCTCCTAACCTACTGGAGAAAGCCACGTGCAATACTTACCAATTAGAAAGCAACAAACTTTTAGATTTTAATCACGCAAGTACTTTCTAGATTCACTAGAAAGTAAATATGGCTAAAATTTTTAACTCAATCAACAGAAAATTGGGGCGGCTAGGCTACAGCCACAGATGTTCATTGGTAAAACGAAAATACTGATAAATATAATTATTCATGAGATTCCTCGTCTAAAATAGTTTTATTGATAGTACTACAACAATCATAATACAATATAAATACTTTTCAATCAATTAAATGAAACTAAAGTGACTCTTATTTTCTTTTGACATGGTAAGTATAATCATTTTTCGGAGCCTTATGGAGTGACTAGCACTTGATCAGTTTTTTGTATCAAAAACTTAACTTCTCAAACGTGAAGAACATACTAGCTAAAGCTAACTAAACAACCAAACCTGTCTTAAAATCAATATTGGTCCATCCGAAGTATGTCATAAAGAATACATTTTAAGGACCAAGTATAGGCTCTTGTTACGACGCTATTGACTACTTAATACGTGCCAAATTGCCTTGCTCCAGAGGCCTTTACATTGACATCCACTCTACATATATAAAATTGAATTTGAAACACAGACAACCGCAGACTTAACCGTCATTTGATCAATGAAGTCACGTGTTTACTTGTAATGTTATTTTATTTATAAAATAGCCAAGTACGATTCAGACTTGGTTCTCAAAGGGTTCCTTAGAAATATAAAGATAACCTAACTTCGAAAAGTTGAATAACCCCGATATTGTCGTTTTTAAGTTCAATATCTCAAAAATGCAAGGAAACTTGTTTTCATGTAAAAGATACCGCATTGGAATTGGTCCATCCATTTGAGAGCAGCTCTCAGAGAGCCGATACCATAGACAGACCGACGGCATTGCTTTCAAACTTATAACACCCCTCTTTTTGTGTCGGGGATAAAAAGTTTTTTGGTATAAGTTATAATGAAGGTATACGCACCGTAGCAAAATTCCAAGTGTTAACCTACTATGGTTAAAAATTAGCTTGAATTCGTAAGATGTTATACGTATGTTATATTATAGCGGTCATCTAGTTTTATATAATCATCATCAATCGTTATTAAACATGCATTTTAAGCACAAACCGCGAATCTAATCAATTATAACAACGCATGACTGTTGTTGACCTGCAACATATAAACATAACATTTGTTTTTATTTACAAATGATTACTAACAACCGATAAAAACTTTGTTGCTAAGTTTTTGTTTCGGTTTTTACACATAGGTACCTTTGAGGAAAATTATTGTTTTTAATAGTCAGTAAAGAACGTGGTTTAGTTAGTGATTCAATAAATTGAGCACCATTATCATATTCAGTGGCATTTGTTTAAGGTAGGTAACAGATAGTATCAAAAATTCTGATGAACCTTTACAAAGGTGTTCTGTGAAACTGACCTTTTATTAGTTGAAAATTTCCAAATCAATTTTAACTTAAGTAGGTACTATGTGGATCACTAGACTTTACTTTAGACTAGGCGTTTTGCAGCAGCCGCCGTCGCGTGTGTTCTGAGAGGAAGCTATACCTAAGTAGTAGGTATGGCTACGAATTAGTCCGAAACATTATCAAGTTAAACACGACTAAAGACTTAAGTTATCGGCCTTATTTCTCTATGAGCAAGTCTTATTGGTAATTTCATGTTCAAAATTACTAGACTTGTTTAACCTATCAAACATAATACTATTATTATCATCAAAAGTAATCTCCAACTAAAAACATAAAGTCAAAGTCAAAATATCTTTATTCAATTTAGGCTATGACACTTATTTATAAAATGTTTAAAAATCTACCACCGGTTCGGAAAAACCTCTGTTTAGAAGAATCCGGCAAGAAACTCAACGAGGTATACATATAGAAGGGACCTTCAGAACAGCGCAGTGAAGTTCTAACTAAATGAAGGCTTTCGCAATCTGCAATCATCTGACTGTTCTCGGTAGCTGTGTAATAAATCGAGGTAATTTGACCAAATCTGTAGCATACTGATAAAACAAACATGAAAGAATTTTGATGGTTGAATTTACGACAAAAACTATGACAATTACTGTAGGTGCTCGTGATATCTACTTTTGTTACATAATTAACAGAATCCTTTTAAAAACTATATTTTTTGCAATATTTGATTTTGGTATACCTAAATTATTATTGTTAACGTTACGAACACCATTTTCGTTTTTAAATTTGATCAAAAAAATATTTTTAATCAAGGTCCTTGGGTCAATTAACATTTAATAAATTTGATTAAGACTTTATTTGATTTTGAGCAAAAAAAATAACAGTAAAAGTGACCCGTTACTTTACTTGTGAGTATAATAAACAAAAATACTTTGTT